>NW_027505256.1:0-77202 GCF_021521415.1 Bidens hawaiensis | reverse complement strand
TCCCGGCAACGGCACCAAAAACTTAATGTGCGAAAAAATATATAAATAGTAAACACGAATCGCAACTAAGCTTTAAAAACCAAAAAACTTATCCTAGTTCACACAAACGGCAAGTATACCGGTCGCGCATAATAAAGAAAAGGAAAGTCCGGATATCGAACTCGAAGACACGTAAGAACGGCTCAGATTATAAACCCTAATCCAAGTCCTACCTTAAAATATTTAATTGATTTTATTATTATTTTTATTTTAATTAATTTAACTAACTTACTTAACTTAACGAAACTAACAAAAAAACTTAACGAGACTTAATGGCACTAACGGAGCTCTCAAATATGACGAAGGGGAACCACCTAGGTAACATATCTTAACGACTATCAACGACGCTCAGGTGACAACGAACACATAAAACCGGTATCTAAAGATTATCTAACTAGACAATTATAAGGGAAAATAGGTCCCCACGGTCCGTTTTACTAAAGACCCCTGAAAACGTTTAGAAATAATGATAAAGTATGGTTGATATTCTAAGTACCCTAATGATTTATTACTTGGTCCGTATCAAAATCACAAATTCCTCTAAGACCCGTAATCTTAACAAACCTAGGGAATAAGAGGTAATTCAATATTAAAGATTAAATAACTTGACTTACAAATTAACCTAATCAACGGCTAGAAAGCCAAACGGTGACGTCTACCGCAAATAACCAAAAACACCAAGTAATTAGTCTAACATGCAATCCTAAACCAAATACAAAACTAATTCATGTAAAGATAAAATCACATGGGATTTAATTAATATAATATTGAACAAATTCAATAGCAATCATAGAATAAAATCATAATAATATAAACTTGATAATAGAAAATCAATTAAATGTTCATTAATCAACCCAAAACAATTGTCAACACATCGTCAATCAACCAAACCTAGGTAATTCTAATAGGGTTAGCTACTCATAATAATAATAAAATCCAAATAAAAATATATAGCAGAAATCATCATTACAACGTTCGAATAAATTGAAAGTATGATTAATAACCAAAACTGAACAAATAACAAACCGTTTAAAAACGCACCAATCTTGCTTTTCAAAAATAATTGGCGACTCTGTTTTGCGCTTTTCTCAAGAAGTGATAAATAATATTGCCTTCAACCTCTCCTTGGAATTAATCTTTGACCTCTTCTCCACACAAGAAAATAAAAGTAAAAGTCCCCCTCTAATGCTCCTGACATAATATTTTATATATCCCCTTAACCGATCTTTTGCTAGGTTTTCTTGCGGCTGCCTCCCAATCTTCATGCGGGACCATCAAAAATCAATAGTTAGATGTTGTAGCTATAAATTGGATGTGGCTCAATGGTAGAGCACTTACTTTACTAGTGAGAGGTAAGGGGTTCAAACCTCACTATCACCAATTTTAATGGGAGATATGAGGGATGACCCTGGCTTGCCAGGGTTCGAGTCCTGATCTCACCCGGTTTTACCGGCTCCTCGCTGTCGTGTCGTTTGACGGGCGTGGGGGTCGGGTTTTATCTGGTGAATCCCTAAATAGGTGGACCGCTAGGGGCTCCGTCCATCCGGACTAGTGGCTGGCTCGGGCTACCTTTAGCCAATGGGGGCCGCGTACGAAATACCCGGCGTTACTTTGTTGGTCGTTAAAAAAAAAAGGTTGTTGTGGGCTACTCATTGGACTTGTAGTAGGCTCGTGACAGATTGCACATAATTACACTATTTTATGGCCTTTATTATAAATCATAGTGAAAAGTCCAAGTCTTCAATTATTTTGTCTGCATAGTCACGTGATAGAAAAAATTAAATTGGAGGTTCATTTAATGTAATAATAACTTAAATCAATTATATATAACTCCCTTAAACACATATTTTTTTTACTCGTTAAATTTTAAGAATTCTAAATACTAAATATAATATGAACCAATTATAAATATTATTTAGTAAAATATCAACTTAAAACAACTCAAAAGTGTAGAATATATATATTAAATTTATATATAATTTTGACCATATCATCGTATGTATTAGGTTTATCATTAATGATAGTCATAAATGTGTTGTACTCTTTGCTCGTTTACAAATAATACGTTTTGTTTAAGAAATCTATAACTATGTTTGAAAAAGTGAAAATTAAATTCTCATTGAAAAGTATGGTGAATAATGAAAATTATCATCTAAATGGGTGTAAAGTCGAGAACTGTTACATCCTGGTTTTTAATTGAGACCAAGATTCTTGTTGACAAAATTGTTTTAACATACTTTTAAGGTAAATGAAGTAAATAGATGATTCGTGAAGGATTCGGGAAAGTGGTGTTGTGCGTTTGAATGAATGATAGTTGGACTTGCAAATTAAAATAGAACTGTGCATGTTTGACACGTGTAAAACTCTAATATTCAATAAAGTCCAACATATGGTTCATTATTTTTTAATATGATTGGCTGAACAGCGTCTGTCACCACATAAATTAATAAATTAAGTCTTCCGTTGCTAATTTAACGCTTTTGGGGTGTGACACTACCTCTAGGCAGAAATTCCAGTTCCCAAGCCGGAGCGATATGATATGCCGATACAATGGATACATAGTCAGACCGACGCCATTTAGTGACAACATCATGGATGGAAGATTCACCAATCTTTATCTTGCTTTTTTCTTTTAATAGACTTATTGCCGGCCGTAGAGGAAGCCATTAAAGTATAGAAGTATGAGAGGAAATATGAGAGAAATAAAGAAAAGAAAGAGGAAGATGGATAGTATGGCAAAGGGACATCCTATTTATATTAAACAACGGAGGCGGTTAAAGTTAGAATGGAAGTCTACAAATTAACCGACAACCGAAACACGTCACGTGGGAAGTTAACAAATTCAGAGAAAGTGTGCGCGTGGAAGGCACACACGCACAGTTGAAAAGCAGGCCTGACACAAACGCCGTCTGGCGTCTGATGGGACAGGTCTGCTGGCAGAAAGATCCAACTGGCATCAGGAGATCAGGATATCAGTCAGTAAGTCAGTTACTTTTTCAGAACAAATTTAATGCTACTTGGCAGGAAACTCGCGATAAAAATTGATGTAACACAATGTGTACACCTTTTAGAATTAAATTATCCTCTTATTTTGGTAAAACTCCATGCAAATTCGTTGTATTTGGTACTTATTTGAGTTATTTATGAATTTGCATGTCCGGGCGCCCGCCAGACGAAGAAACGATGAAAAGATGGCGTTTTTCGGACAAAAATCAAGAATCTGCCAAAAGTTCATGACTATGCTAAGAAAGTGCATGACCATTCTAAGCAGGTGCATGACTATGCGAAGGAAGTGTATGACCATGCTGACCAAACTGCACCATCATGCACTTTACGGGTATGATGGTGCACCTTTATTGGAACTCGTGCACATCTGATACCGTGCCAAAGTGCATGACCATGCTAGCAAAATGCATGACCATGCTGTAAAACTGCACCATCATGCACTTTATATGTATGATGGTGCACCTTTATTGGAACACGTTCACATCTGCTATCATGCCAAAAGTGAAACTACACCATCATGCACTTTTAGTGCACCACCGTGCACGAGCCCGTGCACTATCCGATGCCGAGAACAAGACTTATCAACTTTGAAAGTGCACTAGCTAGTGCCGATAATACACGATCGTGCACTTTTTTGGAACCTGCATTTCTGAGCGGCCGAAAGTGAAAGTTTAACTTACCAAATTTGTGCACGACCATGCACTTTTTGTGCATGACCGTGCACTTTGTCCAGAAGCTTATAAACACTCATTTTAACTTCATTTTTGTGTGTGGAGTCTTGGGGATTCTCTCTCAACCAAGTGCAACATTTTTAGGGGATTTTTGGAGGCTTCCACCAACACAAGATTCATCATTCCATTCTTCAATCCTTGCTTGATCTTAGTTTTCATTCCTTTGTTCTTGAACATGTTTTGTAAGCTTATTTCTAGTTTGATTGTAGTTGTATTAAGCCTTATGGGATAATTACTTTTGCTATCTAGACAATGTTGAAACTCTTATTAATGTGATATATTATCTATGCATGATTTTGGTAAAGTGGTTTTTTTCAAGAATATGGTTGAATTTATAAGTTGATATTGATGGTGTTCATGCTTATTATAGTTACATAACCATGTTAGTTTTGCAAATGTTTAGGCATTCATGTTGGAAAATTATGTTCTAGATGTTTGTTTGTAAACTTTGAATGTTCATGTAATCTTTGTTTACATTACTAAGTTAGGAATGACTAGTAAAAATTAACTTGGTTATATAATTATTGATGAGTATGAAACCCTACACTTAATATTGGAAAATTGATGAGTGTTTTATGATTCTTGACTTGGTGATGACTTGCTAGTTAAAGTTTCATAAGTTTATATTAATTTCATGAATTTGGCTACTTTAGTGTAATCTTAGGTGGTTAGAATGTTGTTCATGCTAGCTTTCCTTTGATTATGAGACTTTGTTGTTTTGACAAACAAGTTAGTTTATTTTTATCTCTTGATTGAAAACCCATCATGATGATTATTTGCTAGTATTAGGTTACTTTATTGAAATCTAGTATTTATGTTTAGATTCATGATATTTTGCCATATCATTGCTATTTTGTCATGTTAGTAGAGTGGATTCTTGTCTATGTAGTTTGTTGGATTGATTGTTTTTCTTGTATTTTTACTTGCTTTGTTTTCATTGTATGGTAGTTTAATTAGTTAAGTATTCAAATCAAGATTTTTATTTGTTCGGTTGGTCATTTACAAAGATTTAGTACTAGAAAGTTTTCGTGTCCATGGATTGATACTCGGTTCTTACCAACACTTTATTACAAACGATAGGTACACTTGCCTTTCGTGTGTGGTTTAGTTGTAGATGAAAACCTATTTTAAAACCCGATTTGTGTGGAACTTTTACTTAAATTTATATATATATATATATATATATATATATATATATATATATATATATATATATATTCACACACCTCAAAAAGCTATAGAAACAGGTTATTCCAAGACCTACCAAGACTCGCAGAACAATAATCCGGGGAAATCTTAAAATACTAAAACCGTCACGAAGATAATTCAGGAAAAGATAGTTGATTGGAATGAAGCCTGGTCTGAAAACACTGCGGCAACTCAACGAAGGAAATCCCAAGGAGTACGCGCAATAATTTTGGACCAGACAACACACCAGTCAAGATAGTCAATTTGCGTAAAGCAAGAATCAAGTAAAAGATGGAAAAAGGCACCCAAAAATGGAATGCATAAAAATGGACACCCATCACTTATTTATACCCGAAGTAGTAAATGAGGTAGTTGGACAGCTAGAGATCCGTCCCAGAAACAACCAATAAAAGGCATCCACGAGTTGCGAAACTGAGAAAATTTAAGGCGCCGGCGTGCAAAGACATATATACCCACCTGGAGTAAATGAGCATCAGTCTAATATGCAAGATGACATCACCACAGCTAGGGCATAGACAAGACACTCATTTACTGACGCCATAAGTACCCACTTGCTTGATCGCCAAAAACGAGAAGTCAGGAGAGAATAAGTCCAATATTCCACTTGCAGAAAAAACATCGGAAGCAACAATGGACTGGGGGGACTTGTGGGGGTAAGGTATAAAACACTTCACGCAAATAACAAATTAAGATGGTTAACCAACGGAAAGGGTATCTTTCGCGGGGAGGTTACAAACCACCGCGAAAGATAACCACATAACAATATACGCAAGAAAGAACAGCGAAAGTGATGCCACAGGTAGGACACGTGGTACAGTACCACTGCATAGTACCAACTGCCATATGGGTGCACGATGGGCCAACGTTGTACTCGCACCAAAAGAAAGAGCGGCGGAAGTGCTGCCGCAGGTAGGACACGTGACAGAGTACCATCGCATAGTACCAACTGTTATATAGACGCACGGTGGACCAATGAAAATGGGCCAACGTTGTACTTGCATCAAAAGAAAGAACACCATTGACCTGACTGTCCAGTCAATCAGGATAAGCTGTCATGCTCAACCATGACGGGAGAAGCTTCCATTGAGGAGGGTCGCTAGCCCAACCTTCTCCCTCATTCGGCTATATATACAGATGTTAGTATAATGGTAAAAGGACTCCGATTCTACACTCTCTAACTCCTTTAATTATATTCCGACCACTTACCATACTGATTCTCACGCCGGAGGGTGGTTACGAGAGGACCCCCCATATTCCCCTTCTCGTAACGAGCTCACGGTGTCTGGTTTTGCAGGAGCACGGTTCGCCGGACAGTATTTCTATTTGTAAGAAGAAGGTTGGTTAAGCGATAGCCCAGACTGATAAGTCTGGTTTAATCCATAGCTAACCCCTGGACGAAGTATTATGTTTAACCCATCTGGGTTAGACTTAGTGTTTCTTCACTGATTTAATTTATAATGTTAAAAAAATGCCAAATCAAAAAAGTACCAAGTTTCCATTTTACTTTAGGATTGCAAATGGCTTGCCATATGCAACTTCATAGAGATGCTAGTCCAACCTGTTTGTTTAAAATCTAGAAAAAAATATGATTTGAATCCATGTGCTTTATAGTTGGGAGACACTTGAACCATTTACTCATCCCTATGATTTTGGTACAAGTTGCAAATTTATCGGTATGTTAGGCAAAGAAAAAATTAGGTAAAATATCAGTACCTGTATGGTATCGGTACTCAATACCATTTACTAATCCCTATGATTCTCTACGTGATGGTGTGCTCAAATATTCAATCTGAGCTCAAAACGATTAACCTGATTCGACCGGCCAGAACAAGTGAACCACACAAAAAATACATCGATTAACCGACCGAATTTTTTTATAAATACCGATAATCAACTGAGTACCGAATCTAAAAATTTCCGATCCTGTGAGAAAATTTTCTAGGTTCGTCGCTGGCACCAATTAAATCTTTTTTACTTATTTAATGATCTTTTATGGGAAGAAAAGTGAGGGGAAATGGTTTCTAGAAGAGAGAATACCTTTTATTTTTATAGGTAATCTGTTATCTTATAGGACGGATCCTAACAAGTTGTACATTTTTTATACAATTTTCACCGATCTTTGACGTATCTAAATTTCTCTCTTACAAAGAGAATCTTATTTAGACAAAAAATCTTATATAGACAAATATATATATATATATATATATATATATATATATATAGATAACGAATAAGAAAAAAGAATTCGTTTTGAACACATGTTGTCAGCTCTTTTTTGATGACATGTAATTTTCATTGGTGCTCCGTTATTTCAAATGATGGTACTGGTTTGAATATTTTAGAATATGTCATTTGAATAGAAGATCCAATTAAAAACGTTGAAATCAAATCAAAAATGTACTTTTCTGACAATGTATGATTCAAGATATGTCATTCAGATTCTAAAATATTCAAACTTGTTCCACCATTTTAAATGGTAGAACACCTAAGAAAATTCCATATCACCATACAAAAGAGACCTATACAACTTTTAGCATCCGTGAATTCAAATGGCGAATCACCGATGAAACTTCCATGTCACCAAACAAAAACTGACGACACTTGTACAACTTTAAGGATTTGTTATTTCACATAATGGGTCACCTACAAACCAAAATCATTAATCCCACCTCCTACAAATCATTTATCCCTTTCTTCTTTTCTATTTTCAAATAATTTCTGATTGGTTTGATTCCTCTCTACAGTAAAGGTGATGTGCTCAAAACAATCAATAAATATTAACTAAATTAAACAAGTAATAAAAACTAGACCTAAGACTCAACTAAACAAAACACCGGCAAGTGAACCGGTCAATTGTACTAAGCTAAGTAAGTCCGGAATATCGAACCCACAGGACTCTATAAATTACGTTAATTAACTAATTAGACTCGGCTTACGACACGACTATTTATTATTAATGTTTTAAGGGGGATTTTAAAACTAATATTAAAATAAGAAAACAAATAAGCAAGTAAACGAGAAACAAGCAACCAAACACAAGATCAGAATCAAATAGAGAAGGAATCTACCTAGGTAAGAATCCCACGCATCAACAATCATCAAGCAATGAACAAATAACATGATTATGGAAACTGATTTCTAAACGTATTCATCTAACAAACCCTAAGGACCTTTGACTGAATCAAATGAAATCCCAAAGAACAATTATTAGATTATTATGCAATCAGTATTATTGATTTCCGCAAAGTCATCAATTAGGGTTAATTAATAGTATCTACAGCAAGCAATCTTAAGAAACACTAAACCCTAGATAACTTGATAAGCTAACATGACATCATGAACATGGATCAACACAATAAGCAAGAATCTTGTCACTAACTATCCTAGCATGCAATTGACCAAGACACATGAACAACTCCTCACCTTACAGCTATTGGAATTTAACAAAACATTTAAAACCCTAACCAACTATCAACAAGCTTCTATGATCTAATGGGCCCATTTAATCACAATAATCAAAAAACCAAGTAATGATTTAAACATAAACCCTAAATCTAAAGAACACAATCAAAAGATAAAAGATCTATGTGAAGCAATAGTTAACAATCAATCAAGATAATAAATACTTATATGCATCATGAAAACAAAATTAAGTCTTTACTATTAAATAAAGAAATCCACATTCAAACAATTATCCAAAGCAAGAATCAAGCGTCAAACATGTTCATCAAACCTAGGTAGACATGAAGTCTAGCCTAGAAACATTATTAAAAACAATCCTAAACAAGCATTAAAAACAAAGAGGAAAGCCATGACAAATAATGAATAAGGAACGAAAGTTAGAGTGATAAAACCCTTTGCGATTGATCCTTGAACACCCGGATGAAAGAGCTCTTGATCCTCCTTGGTTTCTCCTCTAGAGCAGGTGTGGGATGTCTAGAAACTTGAATAATTTCGTTCATAGGGTTTTAGGGTATATATATATGTTTAAACACCTCCTTCCTAATATAAAATATGTTAAAACAAGCCCACTAGGCCCACTAGAAGACAAAATAGACATGGTAGCTAATTCTTGAACATTCTTGGCAGCCTTGGGACATGTTGGAATCTACCACATGCTTCTTGAATGGTATGACCTGGTCGCGTAGCTCGAACATGACATTTTCTGACGTTTTTCGACTTTCAGCTCGTTTTTCTTCGTTTTTGCGTAACGGCTTCATCCGAGCTCCGTTTTAGCTGATTCTTTTTCCATTTGACTCGTTTTCTCGCTCTCTTCAACATAGGACCTATCACATACACAAACATGTAATTTAATGCAAGAATTACAAAATAATCGTTAACGTTTAAGCACAAAATAATATAAAAACTATTAGGAAAACATGTGTGTTTTACATCACATCAACATGAAAACAAATCAAAACGCTAGGTGGAACAATCATGTAATCATTAACGAGAAAAACGTACTTAAACTTCGCATGAAAAGATAGAAAGAATTAAGTAAAACATGCAAGACACCAAAAGAGTTAAAACACGATAAATATATATAACTTGACTCAAAACCTAAATTAATAAAAGATAAACAAAACTCAAACTTAAACGAACTTAAAACATTAAGGAAACACAAATTTACACGGGATTCGAGATGTATAAATACATGTATATCAAATATCCCCACACTTACTCTTTTTTCATCCCTGAAAAAGTCTAATGCAGTTGGATCAGAATCGGAAAAATATAGTCTAACAAACATATAGGTTAATTTTTAAAGCTCAGAAAAATGTAAAAACCGCGATCACCGATATTGTTGTCCACTTAAGCCCATGCCTTAATCTTTACCGAGACAAATATGATCCGACAATTTTTTACTCAGTGGTTTACACAATTAAGACCCGCTTATTTTCAGCTTTTGCCGGACCAGATCACCCCAACTTGACTTAAACCTCAAAATTAGCAGATTTAAAACTTTTTGTTGCTCTAATTTTTTCGTGAATAGTTAAGACGATCAAGGGTATTGTTTATCCACCTAAGCTTAAGCATCAAAGTCTACCAAACAGCCATTAGATATGATTAAGGTACAATTATTTTATAGCTAGTGTTCCCCACAACATGGCATACCCTCGTTATCAAGCAATACACCGAACCATTACCATATGTGAGTATGCAAAATTTCATCTATAGGGCTTACATCTAGCGTGTCCCTTGTGGTCTGTTTCTTAATGGTAATGAGACGCGAGCAAAGGGACCCCACATGGCTAACAGCGTGGATGATAAAGTCTGTAGTGTATTTGTACTTTTGTACTTTTTGTGATCATGTTTAAAGACTTATATGGCAGAAAACTGTGGGTTTGCTCTTTTTATAGCTTTTATTTTAAATATTCACAACTCCATTTGGAATTGTGAATACCCAGATGAATAATCGGCATACATACCCATGGTCTCCGGACCCGAGGCATCCCATCTATACAAGATTTAAGGTTATAAAACCATACGCCAATGATGTGTAAAACACTAAAACTAAGCAGTTTAAGATTTATATCACAGGCTACACGGCATACTCTAACGTTAAACCTACCCAAGCATCATATGATAACGTATTCAACTTTTTTAAACTTTATAATATTTCCACTTTTCATACCAAGAATTGAGGCTTGAGTATGGCTGACCTTTCATTACTTATTTTCTACGAACAAAACGCTTTACCCACAAGAGATTTCCGAACCATTTTATCAGATTTGCCCTTTCATTTTCAAGGCAGAGTCTACCGACACATCCCAAGTTAAGTGCGCTTTCTTTTATTTATCTCATATTATTAGTAGTTTGAAAAACCAATTTCCGATAAATATCATCATCTCCCACTTTCACGCAAAAAACTAGATCCAAGGGATCTTAAACATTTTTTTTAACTTTTTTAATAAATTTCTTTATTTTTTCAACTTTTTTTATTTTTCTTAAATTAGAGCAAAAATAAACTACGACTCAAATATCCTATCCCCACACTTAAATTTTGCATTGTCCTCAATGCAAGGATAAGAACGACTCAAAATAAAAATAAAACTAAAAATAAAGTCGGATTACAAAAAAACTAAAAACTTAAAAAAAATAATAATAAAAAGTTAATAAGCTAGAAAATGGAAAAGACTTAGCTGGTAATATGCGCATGAAATATGATACCAAAGTCTTCTTCCATGAATGCCCTTCAACTACGAACGTGCTCAACAATTGGTAACTCCTTCTCTCACGAACGTAAGCGGCAAAAAATCAACAAACATATCTAAAAATGAATCTTATCATAATGATATATATTATGCAATCAAAGTACTTCAACAACCAATATATAAAATATAATAATTAGCAGCAAATAATAAATATAAAGTATACGGCTCAGCTGCTCCATCCCCACACTTTTTCGTTTCATTATACTCAACCTCGGAGATCTTCTCTCTAGCTCACTCAATCTTCAATCTAGCAAAACTCAAAAACACAAAACAAAGTCGAACTACAAAAACTACATTAGGGACTCAAAGAAAATAAAAATAAAAGAAAATAATACAAACTCTTGTCACACCCTCAAAATCCACTAACGGAGTTTTACCGTCAGAGGGTGTGAACTAACAGGATCGGAATCATTAGTTATAATCAAACCATAAAAACAAAGTTTCAAAACCATGAAAACGTTTACGAGTAATTAAATGCGGAAACGTAAAAACCATAAAATAAATGTTGCGTCACGCAGGACGACTTAAACCCAATGATAACAGTTTTAAAATAGTTTGCATAACAAAAACGTTTTCAAGCAATGCATGATCCTATACCGCGCGCCCGCCTCGGCTACCTGAGAATAACATACTAAAAGTGTCAACATAAGGTTGGTGAGTTCACAAGTTTATATAAAATAAAGCGTTCAGCGTTTTGCGTTAAGCGTTTTGCGTTACAGCGTTTTGCGTTACAGCGTTTTGCGTTACAGCATTTTGCGTTACCAGATAGTGTTATGTCAATTATATATCTATAGGTAGCTAGCCTATAAAACAAGTATCTCTAAGTGTTCGACACCGAAGCTGACTGTTTATCATTTGCCTTGCCACCAGGTCATCCAGACCATGGTATGTGTTTAGCTAAGATTACACCCACTCGACCTCCAGTTGAGTTTAGCGTTGGGTGGGGTTTGTCAAACCCAGTAGTACTACTCAACAGTGACTCGCTATTATCCAAATATTAACCGGTTCGATGTGAATGAAGGACTTTAGTTAACGCGTTGCCACTTAGTCTTTACAAGTGATATATAATCTATATTAACAAAATCTTAAATGCGTTTTCGGAGTATGTTATCTCCCCCAAGTGAAAAGCGTTTAAAAATTTTAAAAAGGGGAAAGTGAAACTCACTGTTTGCGAAGTATTCCCAAAATAATTCACCAAGATGCGCGTCACAGAAAAACTCTCTCTAGCGTTCTAAAACAACAAAGAGATTTTTCTAAGTGTCGGAATATTATCGAGTCTCTAGACCCGGCACATAATACCTATGCACATAACATGTTTCGTGTTTCGTTTGTGAATCGTGTGTGACTTTAACAAATGTATTTGTGATACGTTACATGTGTAAGCAATTATTACGTGTCATGTATTCATAAAGTACATCACTAGCAATTACTCCCCGTAAGGGCAATTTGGTCAACACATAACAATTAACTAGCCATTATTCCCCACGAGGGCAATTTGGTCAAATCATGACAATCAATTAGCAATTATTTCCCGCAAGGGCAATTTGGTCAAAACATAACAATTATATAGCAAGTATCATGTTTCATGCATTTTCACAAAATTCAGCAGCTAGTTTCACCGATACAGAAATTCTACTTGAAAGATTGTACTATCTCACCGATCATAGCATCACAATTAATTTACCAAAAATCATCACAAAAGCATATATGTCTTAGGTTTCCAGAACATATTTTATTATATTTTTATTCCACATAGGTTTCTCACAATCATCAAATCATTACAGCAAACTCATAACAGTTAAATTCATGCGCAACAGAATGTTATTTGAAATTCCCGTTAAACGAAAAATCCAATAAATGCAAGACCACTTGGGTTAGGTTCCTAACTCAATAAGTCAACTTCCAGAAGTGGAACCAACCCAATTGGTCTCGTAGTTCATGAAATATAACATTTACAAAACAACCAAACAGCAGGTCTAACAACTCAGCTTTGCACAACGTTTTTGTAAAATCATAAAAGTTAACTTTTACACGTCCAAAAATTGCAAATTTATATTCTTTAGAAACTAGACTCTACCTAGGTCACTGTAGTATCAATAATCTCAACCAATTCTCACATTTACACCCCGTTACAGTCAATCAAACATCAACAACACAATCTGTCCAGAAACTGTTTGCATCCAAACTCAACAATTTAACTATCTATGGACCACAAATCATTCATATAACACTCTAGACTCCACAATCACTATCCATGCACATCAATTACATATTACATACATGATTAGGGGTTTTTGTTTGAACTCAAATCAAAGACACAACAATTAACATGTAACAATATCAATTCTAGTTATCAAATCATCATCAATACATCATCCAATCAAACAAAATCATATGAACACACTAACATATAAAAATCGGAATCTAGGGTTTGTAATTAACCCAATAAAAGTCAAGATTAAGTATAAAGGATGCATAGGATAGTCGATTATACCTTCCTAGCACCTTAATCTTCAATCAAAAGTTGAAATTGATGGTATGTATGTGTGTGTATGTCGACGGCAGCCAAGGAGCCAAGGGGGGGGGGGGGTTCCGATCTGGGTTGTGTAGGGAATGGGGTAGAGGTTAGGGTTAACATATTATAAATAATAACATGTAACACTTTGGCCCCTCAACTTCTAAGTATTACTTATCTAGCTTAAACTATCTTGTTTACATCTTGAGTTAGTGTTTTAACCAATATTATCACATAACACATAAGTCTAACACCTAATTATCACATAATTATTGTTTTGACGTTTTTCGTTTATTCACCAATCATTTGCGTCAACTCGTTTGCGTTTTGGTGCAATTCCCGAAAGACTACACATGTAGTAAGTGTTAAGCGTCATTTAAACCCTAGTTTAAATGTAATGAGGTGTGCGTTATAGATTCAGTGATCTTTAAGTTTGAATTGACGGAGTTGAGTTAACGGAGTTAACCTGAAATTGACGATTGTCACACTCTACACTTGAGTTTTCACTCAAGAACCCATGCTAAGCGAATCACGTGGCGGACCGAGTGGAGCTTCCTCCACCTCGGTAGAACTCCAATGCCCTCAAGGATTCCAAATCATTATCCGACCATCCATCAACCTTTGTCTTTTTCTTTCTAACTCCACGAACCCTCTCAACCTTATGCTTTCCACCACCCCGTTCTCTAAAACACTTTACCATTACCCGAGAACTCGAAACCTTTCGCTCCTTCCCCACACTTAAACTCACCGAACGGGACTCGTCAAAACTTGGATCCATGCCCGAAATAGATGATTCTATCGAGTAAACTAGGTGACATGGATCAATGAGACCGTCTTGACCACTCGGATGCCTCATGGACTTCGCCAAATAAGTGGCACTATCATCACCGGCTCTAAGGGTTATCTTACCTTCAAACACATCAATAATTGCCCTAGCAGTACGTAAAAACGGACGACCCAAAATGATAGGAACTCTCTCGTCGGCCTCCATATCTAAAACAACAAAATCTGCGGGAAAAACCAAATTATCTACCTTAACAAGCAAATTCTCCACGACACCCCTCGGATACTTAACGGAACGATCGGCTAAAGGCAACGTCATACGAGTAGGGGTGAGCTCTCCGAGGACTAACTTTTCATACAAAGAATATGGCATGAGGTTTATGCTAGCTCCAAGATCGGCCAATGCTTGACAAGTCGTATCACTTCCGAAAAGACATGGGATGGTAAACACACCGGGGTCGGGTAATTTTTCCGGTACTTTATTAAGAACTACTGCAGAACACTCTCCATTCAGCGGTGCAGTCGATAGCTCCTCCAACTTATCCTTTCTTTTAAGAATATCTTTCAAAAACTTGGCGTACTTAGGCATATGCTGGAGGACTTCAACGAACGGGAGGTTAACATTTAATTGGCTAAATATATTAAGAAAATGCCTGTAATCTTTCGTATACTGTTGATGCTTTAGACGAGCGGGATACGGGACATAAGCAGGGTTAATGATGTGTGGTGGTGGCCGGACTCCAACCAGCTTCTTTTCAACTAGTGGCTCAATAATTGGTGTTTTAACTTGTGACTTACCCGGAGCCTCTACCTCTATCTCCTCATCTACGAATTCATCGTCCCCATCTTTCTCGATTTCTTTACTAACTACCTCCGGACCAAAAACCCTACCACTACGAGTGGAGATGGCTTTCAATTGAGCAGCCGGATTAGTTTGAGGAATACCCGAAAACTGACCTGGGGGCCTTTCTTCTAAACGACGAGCAATGTCACCAACAGTCCTTTGAATATCGAGAATAGAAGCTTGTTGGTTTTTGAAGAGTAAGTCATGCTCGGCGAACTTTTTCTGTGTTGCTTGGTCTCTCTCCAAGATTAGTTTCATCATCTCTTCCAAACGCCCAATTCCACCGTTCGAATCCTGCACATTATTTTGAGCATTAGTATTATTGGTATTACTATCATTAAAATACTGACCTTGTGCTGGAGCATAAGAATTTTGAAATCCGGGTGGTGCGCCTGACGGACGCCAGTTAGAATTATTCTGATTCGGGTTCTTGTAGGTGTTCCAACTCTGATTATTGTTGTTGTAATTGTTGGGAAACCTATTCCGACCAGCGACAAAATCGACCTGTTGATTCATCACCGGGCACTCCAATGTACCATGTCCACCTCTACAAAACTTACACCTGTCCACCTTGGCCTTCTGCTCCTTCACCTCCCGAGTTAGTGATTCCAAAGCAGCTGCCACACTAGTATCCAGATTAACCTGGTGTACACCTCGAGCGGATGAAGATGTACTGCTAACGGGAATGGAATTCCCGCGATGTGGCACTTTGGCAAGGTCCGATTGAGCGAAGCTCTCAAATATCTCGTGACATTCGGCGACATTCTTCCTAGCCAGTAGACTTCCTCCCGCGGTCGTGTCGAACCGAACCTGGGTTTCGTAATTCAAACCATTGTAGAATTTCTCCACGAGAGCCCATGGTGTGAGACCATTCTGTGAACGTCGAGACAGCAAGCTCTGAAAACGCTCCCAAGCATGACAATATTGCTCATCCGGCTCCATGTGAAACGAGTGAATCTGATCGCGAAGAACAGCCGCTTTAGCCGGTGGGAAGTATCTCTTGATAAATGCCGAACGTAGTGCTTCCCACGTAGTGAACGTGTCGGGCGGCTGAGTGTCAAGCCAAGTGGCTGCTTTACCTGTAAGTGAAAAAGGAAAAAGATGTAAGAAAATTGCATCTTTAGTAGCACCTTGCAATTTAAAAGTTTTCAAAACGCGGTAAAGTCGGTTAATATGAGCCGGCGCATCTCTTCATCGTTCCCATGAAACTGATTAGTTTGAACGATGTTGTTCATGACGTATGACGGAATCGGCCACGAGTTGGGATTGTCGATTTCGGGGACAACGATGCATGATTGGTTTCCGGTTAAGCCATCGAAGGCTTGAGCAGCAATTGTCCTATTGTCGGCCAATGGATCTTGACTTCTAAGACTTTCGGGTGGTGAATTGAGAGGAGATGATTTTTGTGACGAACTAGCCTCAGACTTGTACGGAGAAAATCCAAGATTATCTAGCGGCGGTCCTTGTGAACGAAGATGTGGCATAAACCTGAAAAACGCAAAAGACCAAGTGAGTAGACTCGAATACTTAAAAATAACTAAAATAAACTAAAACTTAAATTAGACTCCTGCGACTCAAACAAAAATAAAACAAATAGCACTTATGTAGCAATTAAGTCCAATTAACGCAAATAACGCAATTGCCAAGAGTCCCCGGCAACGGCGCCAAAAACTTGATGTGCTCAAAACAGTCATAAATATTAACTAAATTAAATAAGTAATAAAAACTAGACCTAAGACTCAACTAAACAAAACACCGGCAAGTGAACCGGTCAATTGTACTAAGCTAAGTAAGTCCGAAATATCGAACCCACAGGACTCTATAAATTACGTTAATTAACTAATTAGACTCGGCTTACGACACGACTATTTAATATTAATGTTTTAAGGGGGATTTTAAAACTAATATTAAAATAAGAAAACAAATAAGCAAGTAAACGAGAAACAAGCAACCAAACACAAGATCAGAATCAAATAGAGAAGGAATCTACCTAGGTAAGAATCCCATGCATCAACAATCATCAAGCAATGGACAAATAACATGATTATGGAAACTGATTTCTAAACGTATTCATCTAACAAACCCTAAGGACCTTTGACTGAATCAAATGAAATCCCAAAGAACAATTATTAGATTATTAAGCAATCAGTATTATTGATTTCCGCAAAGTCATCAATTAGGGTTAAGTAATAGTATCTACAGCAAGCAATCTTAAGAAACACTAAACCCTAGATAACTTGATAAGCTAACATGACATCATGAACATGGATCAACACAATAAGCAAGAATATTGTCACTAACTATCCTAGCATGCAATTGACCAAGACACATGAACAACTCCTCACCTTACAACTATTGGAATTTAACAAAACATTTAAAACCCTAACCAACTATCAACAAGCTTCTATGATCTAATGGGCCCATTTAATCACAATAATCAAAAAATCAAGTAATGATTTAAACATAAACCCTAAATCTAAAGAACACAATCAAAAGATAAAAGATCTATGTGAAGCAATAGTTAACAATCAATCAAGATAATAAATACTTATATGCATCATGAAAACAAAATTAAGTCTTTACTATTAAATAAAGAAATCCACATTCAAACAATTATCCAAAGCAAGAATCAAGCGTCAAACATGTTCATCAAACCTAGGTAGACATGAAGTCTAGCCTAGAAACATTATTAAAAACAATCCTAAACAAGTATTAAAAACAAAGAGGAAAGCCATGATAAATAATGAATAAGGAACGAAAGTTAGAGCGATGAAACCCTTTGCGATTGATCCTTGAACACCCAGATGAAAGAGCTCTTGATCCTCCTTGGTTTCTCCTCTAGAGCAGGTGTGGGATGTCTGGAAACTTGAATAATTTCGTTCATTGGGTTTTAGGGTTTATATATATGTTTAAACACCTCCTTCCTAATATAAAATAGGTTAAAACAAGCCCACTAGGCCCACTAGAAGACAAAATAGACATGGTAGCTGATTCTTGAACATTCTTGGCAGCCTTTGGACATGTTAGAATCTGCCACATGCTTCTTGAATGGTATGACCTGGTCGTGTAGCTCGAACATGACATTTTCTGACGTTTTTCGACTTTCAGCTCGTTTTTCTTCGTTTTTGCGTACCGGCTTCATCCGAGCTCCGTTTTAGCTGATTCTTTTTCCATTTGACTCGTTTTCTCGCTCTCTTCAACATGGGACCTATCACATACACAAACATGTAATTTAATGCAAGAATAACAAAATAATCATTAACGTTTAAGCACAAAATAACATAAAAACTATTAGGAAAACATGTGTGTTTTACATCACATAAACATGAAAACAAATCGAAACGCTAAGTGGAATAATCATGTAATCATTAACGAGCAAAACGTACTTAAACTTCGCATGAAAATATAGAAAGAATTAAGTAAAACATGCAAGACACCAAAAGTGTTAAAACACGATAAATATATAAAACTTGACTCAAAACCTAAATTAATAAAAGATAAACAAAACTCAAACTTAAACGAACTTAAAACATTAAGGAAACACAACTTTACACGGGATTCGAGATGTATAAATACATGTATGTCAAAAGGGGTTGGAAATTTAGCTTATAAATAAAAGGTTACTAAAAATCTACATATAAACGCTAGATAATATTTAAACGACATTCCCAAAAGAAATATCTAATGCTGATCCATCTACACTTTCGTTGCTTAAAAAATTAATTGTAAGGCTATGTGTAGTGAAGAGGCTATAAATTGGGGCGAATTGCAACACGTAATGTCCAGTCAGCAAAGGGTATGATTTGTTTTTGAGTTTTAATGGTGGTGTAGTCCCTACTTTGTTACGTCACTATTATTTTATTATTTTATTTTTGTATTTAAGCTAAACAAATAAATACCATTTAAGTTATTAAAATTTATTAAATTAATTAAATAAAAGACAAATAAATTATAATCAAAATAAAAAACACACCAAAAAATACATATAAAAATACTAACCTATTGGTCATCTTCGTCTTCATATTCTTCTCCATCCTCCTCGTCTCCGTCTTCATCTTCGTTCTCTTCCTCGTCTTGGACTTCAACGGGACGATTATCCCACACGTGTTGAACCAAATCCGCCTTAAGTTGGTTATGTATCTCACTAGACGTGAGCTCGTGAATGTTTTGCGTTCGTTGCTCTTCAGTTGGTTCAGGGAATTATTCTGGAATGATCCCTGGTATTCTGGAATGATCCCTGGTACATGAGTTTTTCACATAATGCCAACGTTTTTTTAAAATCCCGAAATTCTTCTTAAAGTATTATCTTTTTTCTTCGATCGGGTCTTGAAGCATTTTGACGATGATCGAGTACTCTGGATATATCCCATCTCCCAAATAGTATTCGTGACGATAGAAGGTACTGTTGACATAAATCGGTAAGACCGGTATGCTACAGCTGATGTAATACTCTAGCACGGGCGACATGTTGAGAACGTTTATGTCGTTGTTGGACCCGACAGAGCCGATGTAAGCCGGCCAGATTTAAAGATCGTGTGAACAAATGGCTTGAAGACTAACCATTGGTACTCCATGGCCACCATGAGTGTATTGACCTCGCCATGCGGTTGGACAGTTTTCCCACTCCCAATACATGCAACCTATACTCTCGATTATGCCGAGAAAAGAATGTTTGCTTTCGTGTACATCGTATATGCGAGTTAGGTCGTTTGAAGTTGGAATCCTCAGATAACGACCAACGTATAATTGTATTAATCCTATACAAATAAATTATTAAAAAAATTATATTAAAAACAATAATTAATATAAACAATTTAGATTTTACCGATCCAAAAAATCTCCAACGAGTCTCGCGTCATTTTCTCAACCATCTTTAAATACTCGTCCTTGATGTCGGTTGTGTTACCATATGTGAGGATGCGTAGAGCCGATGTACACTTTTGGATAGCGATGAATCCTAAATATCCTCTCGCGTCGGGTTTTTGTTGAAAATACGTATACTCCCGCTCAAAATCTCTCACGATGCGCAAAAATAAACGCCTAGACATCCGAAAACGACGTTGAAACGTAACGTCGTTAAATGTAGGTATGTCGTTGAAGTAGTCCTTCATCAAACGATCGTTCGCTTCAATACGATCCCGAAGGATATACGAACTCCTACATTGCGACGAAGAGCTAGTAGAGCCAGACAATATCTTATTGGCGGCGACTCGCATTGCGCTCATGACCTCTTCCCCCTCCTCCAACGCTCGTTGCTGCATTTGACGAATTTTCTGAGTCTCCTCAATTACTTGATCCCAAATATCGGAAGAGTTCGGGGAATCCATTTTTGAGATAGTATGAAATGAAATGGTGAAGAAGTATGAAATTGTGAAAATGGTTGAATTGGTTTGGTATTTATATTTGAGTTTGTATATGATATGGTGAAAATGGTTGAATTGGTTTGGTATTTATATTAAGTTTTTTTTAAATGAATGTGACCGTCCCCGACGGTCAATTGTTTAAAATATTATTATTTAAAAAAAACTCACCAGCGAGAAATACCCCCCCCCCTCCTATCGCCCCACAAATCGTCGGGGGCGGAGTTTGCATCCCATGTCATCAGAATTCGCCCCAAAACTTTATCCACTACATACGACCTAACTGTTTATCTGTTTATGTAAACACATACTGAGATACAGTCACTAATAAAAACTTTATTATATTCTATTCGTTGACAATAGACAACCAAACTATTTGTGGAATCAAATATCAGTGCAAAAGTTATAGACAAACATGGAACTTTACTTCATGTTCTATCAAGTATTGTAACTACATTAATAATTGGTAAAACCATTTTACAATTCATGGGTATTTGACAAAGGGATGTACTGGCCAATGACGAATTTAGATACAAATTTCAAGGTTAGCGTTTTAAAATTTTTTTTACGCAATTTATACAATGTAAACGAAACCTTTTTATCGTATTTCATATAATATTTCTTTTTAACTTCTTGCTAGACCGATATCATCATTTCATTGGACTTTTCGTTTAATAAGATTGCTAACAAGACTTTACCGTTTCATCTTTCAAGTTACCTAATTTTAGAAGGAACACAATTTAAACCCTAAATCCCTAATCAATTCCAATTTACATTGTTCAAATATCCAATAAACCATAACTAATCATTCAAATATTCAATGATCCATAAACAAATCCAAATTAATAATTTATATAAACAAATTAAAAATTAGAAGTTGAACCGTAGAAGAGAGACTGAAGGAACACCGGCCGGCAGCTAATTGACTACAACGTGGAGGTGTGGTGACCGGAGGAGGGCAATAGTGGGTCAGGGGTAGCGTGGGGTGGACAGTGGTTGAATGAAACTTTGTGTTTGTTGAATGTTAATGCCCGCCTGGTCCAAGTGTCGGAACAACGAACAATGGTTTATTTGGTCTAGGATTTAAACTATATTGGTTTTCGCTTTTAATTTGGTTGAGATTTAAACAAATAGGGGTAATGTCATATTTTTTCAAGGGTAGTGACCAATTAAATAAAAAAAAATTGTGCTATCGACGAAAAGTTGAGGGGTAGCGAAAGCTATCCATGGTTATTAGCAAAGTCTACCCATGTAGCCACCTCAAGGGTGGTCCCACTATGTGAGTTAGGGTTTCGAGACTCCAATGTTTTTTTAAAAATTTGTAGAAATGATATGCTAAATTTTGTAATGACATCATAAGAATAAATATATGAAACCCATAGTATCAAAATTAAGCCCTTAGAGCATTCACATTCAATCCATAAAAAATGTGGGTGAAGTTTTTATATGGGCGGACGGGGTGGTGCGTAATGGGGCTCCCACCAAGCGTGGTAGAGCGTGGAACACCGCCGCCGGTCCCCCCCCCATCACGCTTGATTGGGGAAAAAGCGTGGTTGTGATCACGCTTGGAAAAGTGATCGTTGGGTGGGGACCGGCCAATCAAGTGTCTTATTACATCACAAATTCCATCACAACACCATCACATCACCACCCCCACTAAATTCCATCACTAGTGATAGATTTGGTTGGGGTGAGGTGGCACATTATCATTGGGTGGTCAAAGTGATGGAAAAACCATCACAATAAACCACCCCCCCCCCCCCTAATGTATGGAGTGGTTTGGGGTGTTTTGAGTGAACGAGATAGAAATACAATTATTTTTCTATATATTTGAATTGTTACTGTTAACACAATATGTTTTTTTTAATATATTTTGAAAGTGGTTTGTGAGTGTGAAAAGGGGAAATGGTAATAATAGAGTTATAAAAAATTATTTAATTGAAATGAGAGAGAATAAAATGATTTTTAATGTAATTTTGGATTTGAAACATAGGGGATTAGATGTGAATGCTCTAACTCCAACTAATATCTCACAAGTACCGGCCCGAACCTATTAATATTTGATTGCGGAAAATTTGAACACTAAAAAAAATTGATCCAGCTAGAAAAAGTTCATGTGTAAATATAGGGACCATTCTTGTAGTTTAATTAAAAATAAAAAAGAAAAATAAACCTATCAGAATCATATCTCTTTACCCTTCTATTAATAAAGCCACCAACTCCACAACATCCTTGCCTGTGAGCACCATGGCCACCACCATCTTCACAATCTTCTTACCAGCAACCGCAGAACCCAATCGCCACTGTCCCTGCCACATTCGGGCTCCTCAACCACCGCGCCATAACCCACACCATAGGCTTTCTGAAAATTCCACGTTCCAATCAAAATGCAACTCTCTCCCTTGTTCTATTGGAGACAACAACCACCGCGTCATAACCCTAACTCTCTCAATACCGCCGCTCACCATTATTTGTATATGGTCGATGACCCCCCACCATCACCGCCAATGATTATAGAAGAAAAAGAGATTGCATCCTTTGTTTAAATTAGATCTGAGACCTCCGTCATAGTCTCCCCATCTCTGGCTACATTCACACCCCACCCGCACTTGAACACGATAACTCCCCTACCCCTCTTTTTTCTTTGATTTTCGATTTTATTAATCAATGGTTCAGGTGTTTAATTTTATTCTAGAGATAGACAATGGTGAATTGAGAGATGAAGATTGAAGGTGGGTGGGTGTAGAACACTAAACTAATGGCTTTCAAGTTTAATTTTTATTAAATAACATAAATGGTCTCTAAATTATAGTAATTACATATTTACATATATAGACAAGTTGGTTGTGTAAAGCACTCACTTTATAAGTTAGAAGTAGGGGGATCAAACCTCACTAACACCAACTTATATGGGAGATATAAGGGATTACCATGGCTACCAGGGTTTGAGTCCTGAGCTCACCCGGTTTTACCGGCTCGTCTTTGTCGTGCCGTTTGGCGGGCGTGGGGGTCGAGTTTTATCCGGTGAATCCTCAACAGGTAGACCGCTAGGGGCTCCGTCCGGACTGGTGGCCGGCTCGGGCTACCTTTAGCCAATGGGGGCCGCATACGATACCCGGAGTTACTTAGTTGGCCGTTCAAAAGAAAATTTACATATATAGACCTTTTCAAGTAAAATTACCACAACGCCCTCATGTGCATTGCATATGAGAAGACTTGAGAAAGTGGATGACCGTTAGTGTAAAGGACAAAATTCGAGGGAAACATGCAAATAAATGATAGAGATTGAAACTCATTTTAAAAAAGGAGCCATTCTATGATTTTGTTAATTCAAAAGAATAAAATATGTAATTTTTTATTTAATTTATAATGTTGAAAAATACCAAATAAAAATGTCCCAAGTTTCCATTTTGCTTTAGGAATCCAAATGGCTTGAACCAATAGGCAAACTCATAGAGATGCTAGTACAACCTGTTTGTTTAAAATCTGTTAATTTGGTTTGAGTCAAACCATTCTAAACAAAGGGCCTCAGACTGAAACGAGTCGTTATACAGATAAAGAAAAGTTTAATATGAGTCACCCATTTTAACACATTGTATAATTTAAATAGATATGAAAAAAAAACCTATTATATAATTTTAACAAGTGACCCGTTATAGGTTTGATACTCCGTCTAGTTTTTACACGCGACATAACTACAACCTATTCTAATCTCTAAACACGATTATGCTAAAATCACTAGTTAAAAGGTCGTTAATCAAGCAAGAACCCCCTTATCTGAACCGTTGCTACCATCTAGTTCCACTCGCGTTCACTTGTTGAGACCCACAAGTAGCATAAGGCTACAAGTTTGACACACTAGACCACACATATCAAGCCAATCCACAACCCCTACACAAGCCAGATTAAACATTGCAAAGACAAATACAAGCGGCACACCGATCAGATTAAACATTGCTAAGCTAATGCACATAGCCACATGCTGCCAATCGCGTCCCCTTGCCACTCCTGCAAAAATACGAGCCGTTGACCTTGCATTTCAAGTTTGACACACTAACTCAAGTTTTATCTCAAACGGGTCCAATAGGTGAAATGGGTTGAAAGTGGATACATAATATATTTTTAGGATATATGCATACCTGATAAGACTCAACTAAAAAGCCCAATACTCTAAACTGCAAAAAAACATGTTTAAACTTTAATGGAAATAAACAATGCATGTTCAAAGATTCTACAAATTAAAGAATGCAAAAGTTAACATACAAACTATAGCGGCAGAGACAAGAGCAAGCTTTAAGCTAACAAAAACAGGATCAAACAACGCCTTCGAAAAACCTTGTCATGTCTCTATAAAACCGTGTGCTAAAAAGCGTGTATCCAACCAGCGCCAGCAAGGGTCGTCTCCGAGAATCACTTAAAATTTTGGGGTCCTAAAATCACTTTATCAATTTTGTGATAACTAATATGACAATTTATCAATATGGTTGTCTTTCAAAAGCTTAAAACGAACCAAAACAAAGAAGAAATAACAAACAATTTTATACTAAAATGACTCATATAAAACATAAATGAAAGTTTTTTTTTTTTTAAATTAAGAAAAAAAAACCATTTTAAAGAAAAAAAAATTGTATTTTTTTAGGTTGCAATGGGTGCAAGATGAGTGTTCTCCTTGCAGCCAATCCCGAACAAACCTGGTTTAGAAGAAGCCTTCTATCTATGCTTTCACTAAAATGCATAATATAAAACCAAACAATGAGTATGGTGTGCTGGTGGTTTCTAATGACAATGGGAATGATCGGTTGGCTTGGTCTGATTTTCAGTGCACTGTGGTACTGTTGCGAAGACGTTGTTAGTCCTTCGTGTTAAAAGGAATGGTGAAAATGTGACTGGTTCTTTGGTGTCTTGTTTAGACGGGTTTAGTGTTGACAAGCAGATGATCACACGGTGGAGTCCGGAACGCAGCAGGGAGGATCAACTCCGAAGTACATGTTAACCGGTAATAGAATTTATTAGTTGATAATATGTTTATTGTGTTTTCCATTTTGATGTACTTAATTATGTTAAAACAGCCGGGTTTTCAATAGTTTTGATTTAGATATGATCAAAAATTATTGTGTTTTCCAGTTTGAATATCTAAAGCTTGAGCTAATTCTACAGCAGTTTTTTCAAATTTGAGCTCGGCTGAAATTGGCTCGTTTGTAAACAAGCTGAGCCGGCTCAGTTGGTAACGAGTCGTTGAGCTCGACTCGTTGGATTGGCTCGTTTAAATTAAAACACAAGTTTTAATATATATATATATATATAATTTATAACCTAATTATTAATGTTGATCAATTCTTCATGTAAGTAATAGAAAACATTATAAATATTAAACCTATGAACCTGTTACAGCAGAGAGAGAGTAGTAACCGCAACATGGTAAGATGTAGTCGACATGCTTGTCATCTTGATCGAGTTCCCCTTTAGGATGTATAGTTAAGGATAGTTAGGGTTCTTGAGAGGAACCCGGTTTTATGAGAGAGGAGGCACACAAAATTGTTATGTGTGTGTGATTAGGTTATGATGTTAATTTATTCTCTCTATATATACACCCAAGGGGAAACCCTTTATTAGCTATTAAGAGTAATATGGCCCATCAACAATTACCAAGCTAATATATAATAAGGTATAATTAATTATTTTGATCTATTATTATATAAATGATAATGATGGCCATATAAATAAATATATAAAATATATTTATTCTTACATTCTCCCACTTGGCCGAGTAATCATTTATTATGAGTATTAGATAAGCCTAATCAGAAGTTAACACTCATTTTAGTTTTAAACTCAAACTGGAGCAGATAAATACAGTCATTGAATTGAACATCAGCTCAAGACCCCCATTAATCATACTGCACTCCTTATTTAAAACCTAAGTAGTTATGATCAAAAATTTTAAGTAAGCCCTTCAGAACGTTTGATTTGTATATTTAGTTCGTTTATATGTCATTATGCATGCAGAACATATTAAGAGACGTACAAAATCAAAACTGATGAGGAAATTTAATAGTTAATCATTCATAGTATGATATGCAATTGTACGTGGTCATTAATAAACCCCTCATGATTATAAGCGCTTTCATAATACTTATGGGTAATAGACCTTTAGTTATAGGATCCTTAAGCATATTATGAATGTATTCGATATAAAAATTTAGATTCCTCAATTCGTTCATAAACGAATAATTAATTTCATATCAAAATTTAATACAGCACCTATCAAACTGTTACTGTTTGAGAAAACATGGTAGCTGACGTTATCACAATTAGTCTTCAATATATAAGTTATTTGGAGTTTAATAAAACTTATGAGTCTACTAATAAATATTCAACAACATTTATTGACAACAACGTTGTAACTAATCAACATATTATGTTGTTATGACTTAGGTTGTTGTTATCAGTTCATTATGACTCATCCATGAGATAGATTTATCTACTGACATAAGAATATATCCCGAAAATTACATTTTCTTATCTCTGAAAGTGACAAAGTTTAGAGTAATATACCGGTTTGAATTCTCACTTCTTCTTTTAAATTATAGTCTTCCGTTTCTTTTAAAGATATTTTAATACTCTTTTAGATGTTTCACATTAATCTAGGCATAACTAGTGTGTTACAATTTTAAGTAATAACTGAACGAGTATAGACTTGAACATACATAAGGCTTCTACTTAATGAAGCATAAGGTAATAATCTCAATGATCCTATTATCCTCTAAATAGAGCAATACTGTTTGTTACATGTGTAAGGACCCATTTAAGATAAAACTTATAGAACAAAACTAATGTCCCTTTGGGTCTATCTCAGAATGTTATGATATCTATTATGTAAGGGATATCTTTGAGATATTTCATATCAAAGTGTGTGAACAATGCTTTGACTTATGTAACATATACTTGTCAAAAGAATGTCATTTATATAAGGACAAGTTTGTTTTTAGTTGCTCCCACTCATCTTGAGGTAGGTACATTAATCCACGTGGTTTTTGATGAAAATAATTGTATAAATATTTCATCAAATTTTGATGTTTGCATTAACCCATATATGGATTTTATTGACTTATAGAATAAATGTTCATTAACCTTCAGTTTATAACATTTAGGTTGTTTTATGAGCATGTAGATATGTAAGTCAGTTATTAGGGAAAGTTGTTTTAATGTTCTTCTAACGTAGCTCTTTAACTATTATAAGCTACTTGAACAGTGATGATCCTCGAAGAAATGTTTTATAATATAGGTTATAAGATTCTTTGATGATTTATTCCCTTTTGAATCTAACCTTTAATAATCAATTATGCTTCTTAGTGTTTTAACGTTTGTGTTAGGATTTAGGTTAGTTATGAACACCTTTAGGTGATTCAACCAAATCTCAAAACGTTAGTGACTTATGGAGTTAATTAAGATTGATGATAATGGTTTAATTATAAGGGGTATGATCATTAAACTTTCCAACATCCAATTCAACTTTAGTTAGGAAGGTTACATAAGCATCAAATTTAATAGGTTTTAAAACCTAGATGGCCTCCAAGTTGATTATTGGGTAATTTTAAAAGTCTCAGTTTTATGGATTAGCTCTTAGTTAGGTTGCTATCATTTAGGATTCTAAGTGTGTAAGATTTGGCGCAGTATGGTGTACAAGAGGTGTAATTGGAGTAAAATTTAATATCTCTCTCCCCCCGCCTCTTGTACTTCTAACAAGTCATTATAAAGACTTTTACTGCTCCCACTGACCTTAGAAACCTTTAGAAAATTAGCATACTTAGGGTCAGTATTTAAAGACCAATAGATTCTAACAGAGAAACAAGTTAATAATATAAGTTGTTGCAGTTTCTCTTGGTGAGGATTAATTTAGTAAGAAATATGAATTTGTCCAAGTTTAAGCAACAATGAAACTTTTGTAAGAGTAGTAGTAAATTCTAAAGAGATAAGTTTTGATGGAATAGTGTTATGATGGAGCAGTGTCTTGTACAAAAGGTGTATTTGAGATAATATCAAGTTTTCACTCCCTCACCTCTTGCAAATCTTGTAAGTTATGATTGAGACACTTAAGACTCCCACTGATCTTTAATATCTCTAGGAAAAATACAAGAGAAGTTTCAATGATGTACATGATGTGGGAATCTGTCATATATATGTTAGACTTGATTTGATTCCATTAACGTCCAGATGTCATAATAAACATAAAGGACATATTTAGAAGAAATCGTATTAAGTATATATGAACGGATCTCTTTAAGACCGCGGACCATAGAATACTGATTAGATACAAGTAAATAGCATTTTAAATGATAAAAGAATTATGTCTGAATATTCCGTTTGAATAAGTTTCACGAATGTCAGTGAAATATAACTTATGGTGAACCCATACTTATTCTTTAAGTCAAGTAATGTTTAGGGCATTTAACACATAATTTAAAATCACTAAGAATGAGATTATATGAAAAATCACCATCATCAACCATGTCATGATTTCTCATGAAATTTGGTTTTAATAGATGAATATTATAGGTCTCATTTGTCTTTCGTTAAATTTTTATTTGCATTATAATAAAAGTTGTGAAAGTATACATTATCATCTAGTTCTATTTTATAAATGTTTCAATCCAGATATTGATAACAAATAATATAAGAGTTTAAGGTAAGAGTGACTTTATGTTGGCTATGCAAACCTTATAACTGTCATAATGTAACTTAAGTATTGATACTAAATTCTGATTAATCTTCAGAATATTTAAAGTATCATAAAGTGTAACTAAAAGACAGTTTTTCATGGTTCTAATAACCTTAACATTCAAATTTGTCACTAACACTCATGTTAGTTATTTGTTGATTTCGGGTAAACATATAGAACTAGACTCAACAAATCATGTGTTAATGGGAATATTAGGATTAGCAGACTTATATATCATCATTATACAACTATCAGTTTTAGCCAGTTGTTCTTTTGAATTATGGATAGTCTTGTTGATGCGTGCTGTATAGCTTGTATAAAATATGATAGATTGGATATTTAAATTTTGCACAAGATCGTGTTTTAAATTTATAAAAGTGATTTCTACAAAGACTAAACACACACAAAATAGGCAAGTGTACCTATCGTATATGTAGAATAGTATTGGTAAGAACCAAGTATCGATTCGTGGACACAAAGGTTTCTAATAATAAATCGTTGTTTTACTTCAATCGGAGGTTTTAATCATTTTGAGGTTAATTTTTGAACTTTTTATAAAATATAAATAATTATATATATATATATATATATATATATATATATATATATATATATATATATAATATAGGTGACCAAGATAAGAAATTCTAAACGAGTTGTTCAATTATACAAAGGTTACCATCTAAGATCAAGAATCCACTCCATTTTAGCATTGATAATTAATATGTAGACATGTGATAAACTTACCGTAGCAATATATGATAGATAACTCCTTAACCCAAAGTAAGCATCTTTGGCACTAAGGAGATGATATACGCATTTTAAAGTCCACCCTTTCCTAATGTCATACCATCTCAATGATGTCAATTTAAGTTGGCAAGTAGTTTCGTTAAGTAGAAAGATTAGGATTGACTTCAATTTCTCGAATACCAATTCTAACAACTTCGGGTGATTGTAGTTCGTCACACAACCTCCCCTTGGTTGATTTAAGTAGGTTATGATTACACATACCATTAACATATGGTTTCTTTAGCTAATTTGATATCCTAAGCAAAGCCATTTTTGGATTACCAAGGTTTAGAAAACTACACCATAACTTATATCTCATCATTTCTAAGTACAATATAAGGATCCATGTTTCGATAATGTAGCAAAGTATTTCTATCTTTCAAGAACATGAATCGATCATGAACGATTGCCAAAGAGATTGACAACCACCAACTTTGAATTAGTGATTTAAGATGGTGAAACATTTCTCATCAAAAGATAATTGTAATATAACCATGTACTTAACTAGACTACATCACATGTCTTGATTAATTATCAAGTAAAACAAAGCTTCTTCATAGATTTTAGATGGTAAAAGGAGTTTAGCTCATAATGAGCATTATGATGAACATTAAGATGATTGATAATAACAAATACATGATTAAACTTGGAACAATCTAACCAAATGTAGATGAATCATTCTTCTTAATGATGGGGATGATGGTTGATGATGATGATTAGTGGTGATGACCTCCAAACCTTCAAACTCTTCACTAGATCTTCAAGGTGAGTGTTAGTGTGTGTTTTTATAAGAGAGAATCGGATAGAAATATTTTCAAGCCACACTTAATGAATGCAACATGAGCCACTATTTATAGGCAATCTGGATGGTGAGGCACGGCCCCGTGCTTGATGAGCACGACCCCGTGTATTTTTATGACATGTGCCAGATTTGTTTTGTCTTTTGTGTGAGCTGGCAACGGCCCCATGGTTAGCAGACACGGTCCCGTGCTTTTTAGTGACATGTGCTCAATTCTTCTTTGTCTTTTCTGCATTCCCGTCCACGGCCCCGTGCATGCTGAGCACGGCCCCGTGCTTTTGTTCTCAGATTTTGTCTTTTCTTGTTCCATATGCATGGGGGCGTGTTTCTTAATACATGGGGGCGTGTTTCTTTGTTTGAGGTTTGGTTTCACCTGAAATTACGTTTTTTATGATAAGTAGCCTTTTATGCTATGTTATTAGATAGAAATTGCAGTTTTTAGAGATTATTTGATGCTGAAAAGATGTATATTTCTATGTACATCAAACATCCCCACACTTGAACATTGCTTGTCCTCAAGCAATCGTCTTATAAATGTTCTCTAAAAACAGCTAATTTAGATTATAGCTATTCCTTAAGCTAGCTCCAAGAAGATGAAACAAAATAACCAATCTTTATGTTAGTGATAAATAAGAGAGAACTTTTGTTTTTATGAGCTTCTGTTTATGCAAAACGTCACATTCTCGCAATGTTCACTCACACTCGGTTTTTATATCTGATCATAACTGGGATGTAGGTATGTGAACACTCTTAGCCAAAATGCAACATGTGATAAATAAGCTTGTAACAAGTTCAAATCTCCACCTTTTGAAGGGTTGCATAGATCAGAAGGTAAAAAAGGGGTTCCGATTTAGTGTGAGTAGGGATTGGTATTTTGTGGTGGTTCAAGGTTTAATGGTAAATACAACTTCCGCTGTTTGTCAGGAGTCTTGAGATGTCTTCAATGGTTAGCTCATTTTCTTCGATTTTTTTTTTTTTTGTAAATACTATATACCTAATGACTCTTTTAAGGTCAGATCGTCAAGACCAGTTTTATCGAGGATGTGGATTAATTCTTCCTCAATCCTGTTATGAATATAACTTCCAACTCTAATGGATCGTTCGGCTTTGAGCCTAATAGCCCCCATCCTCATTAGTTCGGTATATTCATGCTGAGACTGAGTTTGACTTTTTCTACATCTTTCTTCGTGGGACCAGTTTCCGCAACCTAGCATCGTTCATATCTTTTTGCTCTTCTCTTCATTGCGTTTTTGGAAATTCCACATAATGGTGGCCTTTGTTCGTTTTGGCGCCACTTTTTCCTCACTTCATAGCTAAAGAGAAATATTCTCTCCCTAAGTTCTGGAGGCAACCTAGGTTTTGTGAAGTGTATGCAGCAAAGGAAATTGAAATCGAAAGAATGCATTTCCAGTTCTTTTGGGTCTGCCGGTAAAAGACCAGTGTTGTATTTTACCGGTGAAAGTGGATAAGGTGATCGGGTTTTGTAGTTTTGGTAATGGGTTTAATGGAATTGTGTAAATATTACCTTCTTCTTTATGCAACGCTTCGTGCGGTCTTGAAATGAATAATTGCGACAAGTTCTAAATCACATGAAACATATGACTCACTCAAAGCTTCCAAAAAAATATTTATATGGCATGAGGTTTATCTCACAGTAACGGAGGAATTGGGTAACGCCATATTTTGCATAAACTTATTCTCAATATTACAAAACTTCTTCTTACTTTTTCACTTTTATGTAATGATTGGTTATTTGCAAAAAATTTTCTTGGTTTTCTTTTTAGGTTTAGAATAATCTTTGTTTGCTGCAAAATATATTTGTTTTAGAGATTTTTATAATTAGTTGGACAAACAATTTGGTCAAGTAATTCCCCTCCCCACACTTGAATCTCACATTGTCCTCAATGTGATAAGATTCATGAAAATATAAAAATTCTAGTTGAGTATTATGAGCTAAAATGGAGAGTTACTTCCCTACGGGTTAACGAAATTTCGACAGAGCGTCCCCTGTTTTTCGTCCGTTTTCCTGTTTTTGTACCTGTATAATATAAAACTTCAAACAACCAAGCATAAACTGCTGAAAATTGGGTATGGAATCATCCATCCCTAGCCCTATTGGGCTAAATTAGAACCTATCATAATGTCTTTGGCACCCATGGCCATAAAGATATCCAAACCAAAATAAAAATAAACAAACAAGTTCGACATAAAGTAAATTGTTTAAAACACATAAAAAGTTCATAAAATACTACCAACCCGTGCCCATGCCCATGCCCGACCTACCAGTGCCGCCAGTCATCAGTTACCCGTGGATGGCTTACGAATCCTTGTTCGTGCGTACTCAGCTTCAATTCTATCTTCTCGTTCGTCCTCCATCAGCATTTCCAACTGGCTTTCCGGGTCCTAAATGTCGCCTCGGCTGTTAATGAACCTCCACATTTCTGGTCTTGCACTAAAGATTTGGGTTATCTGCAATTTGTAACATAATTTGAGGTTAAGAGCAATAGGTTTCGGGCTTTCTGTTCCTTCCGTGTCTACGTCATAAGCTTCGTAAAGCTTGTAAATCCATGCACTGCCGAAGAGTGGGGTACTTGTACATTCAGCGGTTGCATTGGTCATGAAAAGTTAACAAAAGAGATAAGTAATGTTGCAGTCAACTTTATTCCTCATACAGTAAAGTGCCCACAGATCCCGTAAATTCACCACCCCTTTATTTTTGCTACGTGCTGTTATCGTTTTTCTTAACAGCTGGTGAATATATTTCATCAGTGGATCTCGTAAGGCTGTGCTTCTCGAAACATTGACATGGTTTGTTTCATCCTCGAAACCTAACAATTCCCATGATCGTGATTGTGTATCCCCAATCTCATTATCGCCTTCCTTTTCAAATGCTATCTTTGCGTAGGCCCAGAGTTCTTGTTCTGTTTCGTTTTTCGTGTAAATTCCCATATCAATTCCAAGTTGGGTAAAAGACGTGGTGCGCCACACACCTCCACATCGGAACTCAATTGCATCTTCATTCCACATATCTAAATTCTTCTTTTTTATGTTAAAGGATGCCAAGAATTACCTTGTTAGTTCTGTTACCAACTCCCCTGTTTGCTCAAAAACCCTTTTCCACGGCCCAGTCACAAATGCGTTGTATCTGTTCCATTGATTAACTCGGCGTAGAGTGTCTTGTCAAGCATAGAAATTTGGTTCAGGGAATCTTCTGTTTAAGTGGCTTAGCCTTGCATTTGCTTGTCTGTCTCTTGCGTCATTTCCGTTGAAGACCAAAAATGAATGAACGTCTTCCCCAAACTCAGCCATCTGCAGTTTACACTTATATTAGTCAAAATTCACAAAAAATTTGCATTTTGCTGAAACAGAAGGTAAAGCACGGCGGCGTGCTTCCAGAAGCACGGTACCGTGCTGCTGCTTCTGGTTCAGTTCCTTTGAATTTTGGTTGACCACGACTCGTGTTGTTTTGGGCACGGCTCGTGTTTCTAATATCGATTTCTAACTTACTCAGACTCGAACCCTCGTTTCTAACCGGTTATATCAACTGGGTTTAATGGTGGGTCGGGTATTTGTGCAAAAACCCAAAACCCGATTTGTTTCTTTCAATTAAACCCTAACCATCAATCATTCAACAATCTATTCATCATAACCAAGCATAATAACCCATACCCTATTCGGGTCTTGACCCGATTTGGTCTATTTGAACAATTTTAGGGTTAATCTAAACCTAGAATGACGAATTTGGACAATATAATTGTTAAATTAACATACCTTAGGTTTAGAATCGAAGATTTAATGAATAAATTCGTGAAATAGTTGAGGTTTCGGCGGTTCCCGTAGTGAAAAATAGGGTTTGAAGTGATAGAAAGTTATTTTATTAAGTTAAAAACTCTTAACTGCCCTGACACAAAAAACACGGCCCCGTGCTTCAGGAAGCACGGTACCGTGCTGCATAGTGAAGACAGTACTGTTTTGTTTATTTGTCGAGCTGGTTTGTTTTTAACTGGGTTTTTATTTTCTGGTTATTTTAAACTTGGTAAAAACATCCTAAATTTCATTAAGAACATAAAAGTAAATACATAATTAAAGATAGATGAAATGAAAAGTACAACAACAATTCTCAGGTCCTAACACATAGTTCTAGCGGAAACAACTTAAACGAGAAACAAAGGCAGAAACTTCAACGGCCACCACTTCCGAACAAGTCCTGGATGTGTGGTGGTGCTCGTTTGGCTTCCAAAAGTTTGTCAAGCTTTTTGTGAGCGTGACGATTCCTCGGTTGAAGTTAAGTTTGGAAGTCACATCCTTGTGGTGGCCATCTACAACATGGAAGTTTTCGAACCTAAGTAGGTCGACTTTGTTAATCAACTCGACTACTCGAGCTTCGGTTTGCAGATTGCTTTCAACTTGATCTCTTACGATGCATTGGAGTCGCATGACTTGTTCCTCGAGGAAGGAAGATTCATGTTGTTTCCCTTTTTTCACTGGCTTCCATTCAACCCGTTTTCCTTCCATTTAGGTAATTTTTGTTTGGTGTGAATGGAATAGTGAAATTATGCATGCATTATATAGAGACTGGAAAGTTGAACACGGCACCGTGCATTAGGAAACACGGCCCCGTGCTGCTAGAAGAATAAATTTTCCTGAGTTAGAGAATTGTATGGAGTCAGCGCGTATCATACTAAAGATTCTAGGGTGACCACGGCGCCGTGTTTAGGAAAGCACGGCCCCGTGCTTTTTGTCCCAGTGTTTTTCATTTCAACATGATTTACTGTCCGGAATTTTTAGAATGACGTTTATTGTGATAATTTGGAAGTTTGGTCATCTAAAAATTACTTTTCATTAAATAAAGATCCTATAACAATTTCAGGATATGCTCGGGTTTCCTAAGAAAAGAAAATAGTCGGGTTAAGCCCGAAGTCCTAACGCATTGTGCTTAATGCACTTGATTACACATAAAAGCATAAAATTAAGTCTCCTAGAGTTCCCCGAAAGGCTCTCCTCCTCCGAATGGTCCTGGTGGTGGAAAATACGTGAAACCGAGAACTTGAAACTGGAGTTGCTCGTTGATGTCTCGTAGTTCCATTTTCATGTTTTCCACTGATTCGGTGAGTTGCATGAGATGCATATCTGCAAGGAGATTCATTTCGGTGAGTTCTTTCATGAGTTCTTGAAGTTTCAAAAGAAGCTCGGTTTTGGAAACATGGCGGCATCATTTCTCGGATGTCGGGAAACGGGAATTGCTTCATTCATCTCAGTTGGCATGCTGAATTTTCAGAGGTTTTGGTTTGTTTTTGGTTTGTGCAAGGAATGCAATGACACAAGGTGCCTTTTATAACCAAACAGGAAACCAAGCACGACACCGTGCTTATGGAAGCACGCCCCCGTGTTTTTAGTCTGACAATTCAGTTACAAACCAGTCTGACTGAGATTTTTGCAGCGTAGATGTCGGCCTGTATTTTTCGGCACGGGACCGTGCTTTTGAGAGCACGCCCCCGTGGTTTTTATGTTTTCTAAAAATAAATACTTTTTTTTTTGTTTTTTTTAGTTATTTACAAGGCCTAGTTTTGAGAAGGTCTTGGCCAGACCTTATTTCCTCACGTTCTTAATCAAGAAGTTTTGAGGGTTAGTACCTCCAACACTTCTTCGAGTGGACCGTCGATATATGGTTTTAATCGATGTCCATTTACTTTGAACTTCTGGCCGTTTGAATTTGAAATTTCGATGGTTCCATAGTCTAAAATTGTTTCCACTACGTATGGACCTGACCATTGGGATTTTAGTTTTCCTGGGAAAAGACGTAAACGAGCGTTGCATAGCAGTACACGATCGCCGATTTTAAATTCTTTATTTCATTTTAAATGAGCGTCGTGTATGCGTTTAGTATTTTCTTTGTAGGACCAGGAATTTTCATAGGCTATTGTTCTTAGTTCCTCGAGCTCACGAATTTGATCTTCCCGGTTTGCTCCGGCAGACGTTAGATCAAAGTTCACTGCTCTAAGGGCCCAGTAGGCTTTGTGTTTCAATTCTACTGGTAGATGACATGCCTTCCCGTAAACGAGCTTGAAGGGTGTCGTTCCTATGGGAGTTTTGTAGGCCGTCCTAAGGGCCCACAATGCGTCATCTAATTTTTTTTGCCCAATTTTTGCGATTTATCCCCACACTTCTTTCCAGAATTCTCTAAATTCCTCGATTCGAGACTTCCACCTATCCACTGGTCTGCGGGTGATATGGTGGTGCCAGGCGGTGGTGAACCCCATATCGTGCTAAGACCTTGTCCATCATGGTGTTACAGAAGTGAGTACCTCTATCGCTAGTGAGGGCTTTTGGTGTTCCGAATCTTGAGAACAACTTTTTCAGAAATCGTACAACTACTCGAGCATCGTTAGTGGGAGAGCTTTTGCTTCTACCCATTTAGATACGTAATCAACTGCTACAAGAATGTATTTGTTTCCGAATGAGTTAGGAAACGGCCCCATGAAATCTATTCCCCATACATCAAAGATTTTACAAATTTGAATGCCCTTTTGAGCCATCTCATTTTTCGATGAGATGTTCCCGGCTCTTTGACAAGCATCGCATGCTTGGATCAAAGTTTGTGTATCTTTGTATATAGTGGGCCAGAAAAATCCTGCATCAAACACTTTTCTGACCAGGGTGGCAGTACCGTGGTGTCCGCCTATTGGTCCTTCATGACAGTGTTTGAGAATGTTTAAGACCTCCTTGCCTGCTACGCACCTACGAATGACTTGATCCGCACCTATCCTAAATACGGATGGATCTTCTCAGAAGTAAAACTTAAGATCGGAGAAGAATTTCTTTCGCTGTTGATGGGTAAATCCTTTTATGAGAATCCTACAAGCTAAGTAATTTGCGAAGTCGGCATACCATGGACTTTCGTCTTTTTCCTTTATTATGTCTTGAATGTGCATGAGGACTTCATGTGGGAAATTATCATTGATAATTTCCTTGTGAAGTTCTTCGGGGGTTGGACATTCTAAACGTGAAAGATGGTCTGCGCCTACATTTTCTGCTCATTTCTTGTCTTTAACTTCGATATCGAATTCTTGGAGTAGTAGGATCCACCGGATGAGTCTAGGTTTGGCATCTTGTTTGTTGAATAGGTATCGTATTGCGGCATGATCGGTGTAAACTATGGTTTTGGAAAGAACTAGGTATGATCTAAATTTTTCAAAGGCAAATACTACCGCTAGTAACTCTTTTTCTGTTGTGGTATAATTTTATTGTGCATCGTTAAGAGTTTTACTGGCATAGTAAATTGGGTGAAAGTGTTTTTCTTTGCGTTGTCCGAGTACGGCTCCAACTGCAAAGTCGCTTGCATCGCACATGATTTCGAATGGAAGGGTCCAATCGGGTGTGTTCATGATTGGTGCATTGACAAGTTTGTCTTTTAATGTATTGAATGATTCAACACACTCCTCAGAGAATATGAATGGTGCGTATTTTTCTAGAAGTTTGGTCACAGGTCTTGAGATTTTTGAGAAGTCTTTTATGAAGCGGCGGTAGAAACCTGCGTGACCTAGAAAACTTCTAATGGCTTTGACCGTAGTTGGCGGCGGAAGTTTGGATATGGTTTCTATTTTGGCTCTATCAACTTCTAGTCCGTTTTGAGAAATCTTGTGTCCTAAAACGATGCCTTCCTTTACCATAAAGTGGCATTTTTCCCAGTTGAGCACTAGATTTACTTCTTCACACCTAGCTAACATTTTGTCTAGGTTTTTCAGGCAATGATCGAAAGAGTCTCCAAAGACTGAGAAGTCGTCCATGAAAACCTCCATAGAGTTTTCGATCATTTCATGAAAGATGGCCACCATGTAACGCTGGAAGTTGGCTGGAGCATTGCATAGTCCAAATGGCATTCTTCGATAGGCGAAGGTTCCGTATGGACATGTAAAAGTAGTTTTCTCCTGATCTTCAGGAGCAATGGGAATCTGAAAGTATCCGGAAAATCCATCAAGAAAACAGTAGAACATTTTTCCAGACAATCGTTCGAGCATTTGGTCTATGAAAGGAAGTGGAAAATGATCTTTTCTTGTGGCATCATTAAGCTTCCAGTAATTAATGCAAACTCGCCAGCCTGTGATGGTTCTCATGGGTATTAGTTCGTCCTTCTCGTTCATTACGACCTTCATTCCTCCCTTCTTGGGTACTACCTGTACGGGACTTACCCAAGGTGAGTCTGAGATTGGGTAGATTAATCCGGCATCAAGCAGTTTGATTACTTCCTTCTTCACCACATCTTGCATGTTAGGATTGAGACGTCTTTGATATTGGACCACGGGTTTGTATTCTTCTTCCATGAGGATTTTGTGAGTACAAAAGGAGGGACTGATGCCCTTGATATCCATGATTTTCCATGCGATAGCCTTCTTATGGTTTTTGAGAACCTTAAGAAGTTCGTCTTTCTCTTCTTTGGAAAGGTGAGATGAAATAATTACTGGGATTTGAGAGTCTTTTTCTAGAAAGGCGTATTCGAGATGGTTTGGTAGTTATTTTAACTCTAAGGTTGGTGGTTCTTCAATTGATGGTTTTGATTTTTCATTATTTTCACTAATTTCGCATATTATTTCTGATTCTTCTTGGTAATTGTTGTTGAGTTTTTCGTTTTCTAAAATGGGTTTGTTGAGTGTTTTGTTTAAGACTTGTGTTTCTATGGGAGTATTAATTGAGGAATCTCGCATATAGCAACTTACGATGGAGTCTATGATGTCAACACAATATAAAGTGTCATCGTGTTGTTGCGGATATTGCATAGTTTTCCTATGTCAAAAGTGATTGCCTCGTCATTGACCCTGAGAGTGAGTTTACCGGTGCAAACATCAATGATAGCCTTTGCGGTGGCTAAAAAGGGTCTACCTAAAATTAGAGGTACACTTTTTTCTTCCTCCATGTCTAGAATCACAAAATCTACTGGGAAAACAAATTTGTCAATTTTGACAAGCATGTTTTCAACAATGCCCTAGGATATTTAACGGATCGGTCAGCTAACTGAATGCTCATGCGGGTGGGCTTTGGTTCTCTTATCCCTAGTTTTGCAAAAACCGCATAAGGCATTAAATTAATACTAGCTCCTAAGTCAGCCAGGGCATTGCTAACAGATAAATTTCCTATGAGACAAGGGATAGTAAAGCTCCCTGGATCGGTCATCTTTGTTGGTAGCTTGCTTTGGAGTACAGCTGAACATTCTTCACTTAGGGTGACATGCGAGAGTTCCTCCAGCTTCCTTTTTTTTGTCAGCACTTCTTTGAGAAACTTGGCATATTTAGGCATCTGAGCAATAGCTTCGACAAAAGGGATGTTGATATGGAGTTGTTTAAAGAGTTCTTGAAACTTCCCATATTGGGCTTCCAATCGCTCCTGCTTCAGTCTTCCAGGGTATGGAATAGGTGGAACATAAGTTCGGACTGGCTCCTTAGGTTGGATTATGCTTGTTGGGGTCCGCCTTTCCTGCGTTTCATCAGGAGACTTCTTCTCCATAACTGGTTCTGAGGTTGGTGAGACAACAGAGGTCGTACCGCTTCGTAATGTAACGGCGTTAGCTGTTGCATTCGGGTTGGTGATTGTGTTGCTTGGAAGGGCGCCAGGTGGTCTTTCGGATAATTGTCGGGAAATTTGTCCGATTTGGGTTTCTAAGTTCTGAAGTAATGCTTGTTGACTTTTGAGATCGGCTTCATGTTTTAATAATACTCCGCTGATATCAACAGCTCTTGAGTCGGCTTTCTTTTCTGCTTTATTTGTTTTGGTCATTAATTGGATTAACATTTCTTCGATCTTTGGGTAGCTCGGGTTTTGATGGTTACTCGAGCTTTGGTCTTGGTATTGACTTTTAAGTTGGAAGGATTGATTCATCGGTCTCTTTTCGAATCCTGGTAAGGGTTGAGTGTTACCTCCGTCTTTCCAGCTGAAGTTTGGATGGTTTCTCCAACCTGGGTTGTAGTTATTGCTGAAAGCGTTGTTCTGTCGAGCGATAAAATCGACTTCTTCCATGGCCATAATGACTTGTTTACAGTCACTCGTCTTATGATTACCTCCACAAGTGTCACAGGTGAGTCTGTTTTTTGATAGCTCGGCTTGAAGTTGTTCGAATTTTGTAGAAAGAGCTTCAAGCTGTGCTGTGACAAGGGTGTTGGAATCAACGTGGTGTATTCCTTTATGGGTAGGTGTAGATCTTGGTGGGTTGTAAGCGAAACTCTTCTTTGCGGCCTTCTCCAGGACTTCAAATGCTTCGTTAGGTGATTTGGATCCCAGGTCTCCACCAGCGATCTGGTCGATGGCCTGTTTGTTTTAACTGGATTGTGCGTCAAAGAAAGTTTGAACTTGTAACCATACGCTCAATCCATGATGTGGGCATCTTCTTAAAAGACTTTTGTATCTTTCTCATACTGCGTGTAACGATTCATCATCATCGGTCCGGAATCCGGTAATGCAGGCTCGGTATTTGGCAGTTTTGTCGGGCGGAAAATATTTGAGGATAAACTGTTCAATCATCTGGTCCCAAGTGGTAATGGAACCAGAGGAAAGAGATTCTATCCATTCTAGGGCTTGGCCTTTTAGAGAGAACGGAAAGAGTTTAAGCTTGATTTGATCTTCTGAACAGTTTTGGATTTTAAAGGTTCCGCATATTCGTAAGAATCGAGATATGTGAGAAAGAGGGTCTTCGTCGAGGAGACTATGAAATTGAACTGAATTTTCCACCATATGAATGGTGCTTGATTTGATTTCGAAATTTTCGATGATTTCGGGTGGAGCCACTCCATTGCCGTAGCCTTCAAGAGTTGGTTTGGCATACTGGCTCATGTTCGGCTCATTGTTCTGGGCCGCCATCATTTCTTCGGTTTGATTTTCTCCTGATGTGTTGGCGTCTACTGATTCGTCTTTGATTGCTTCTGCGGTTTCTGTAGTCCGTTTACGAGTTCGTCGACGAAAGAGTCGTTCCGGTTCAGAAATTGGAGAAACAAGCTCAGGCTCAAAAGTAGAGGACACACATGGGACTAAATCAAAATTAAACACAAAGGCAAAAGTTAGCTAAAGTTAGTCTAAAAGGTTAATCTACTATTAAACTACGAGTTATGCTACGCTATTTTTAACTAAACTAAACTAAGGTCTTAATTAAGCTAGAGTAAAGTTAAGGTAAATAAAGGTAAAAAGTAGGCTAGCCGTAAAATTATATTTTAGTATTTAGTAAAAATTAAAAATAAGTTAAAAATTTGTACAACTATAAACAATGATTAAATTAAGACTTGGATCGTTCTTAGAAACGTACCGTGTCCCTGGCAACGGCGCCAAAAACTTGATGTGTGTTGTGTAGCTTGTATAAAATATGATAGATTGGATATTTAGCTTTTGCACAAGATCGTGTTTTAAATTTATAAAAGTGATTTCTACAAAGACTAAACACACACAAAATAGGCAAGTGTACATATCGTATATGTAGAATAGTATTGGTAAGAACCAAGTATCGATCCGTGGACACAAAGGTTTCTAATAATAAATCGTTGTTTTACTTCAATCGGAGGTTTTAATCATTTTGAGGTTAATTTTTGAACTTTTTATAAAATATAAATAATTATATATATATATATATATATATATATATATATATAATATAGGTGACCAAGATAAGAAATTCTAAACGAGTTGTTCAATTATACGAAGGTTACCATCTAAGATCAAGAATCCACTCCATTTTAGCATTGATAATTAATATGTAGACATGTGATAAACTTACCGTAGCAATATATGATAGATAACTCCTTAACCCAAAGTGAGCATCTTTGGCACTAAGGAGATGATATGCGCATTTTAAAGTCCACCCTTTCCTAATGTCATACCATCTCAATGATGTCAATTTAAGTTGGCAAGTAGTTTCGTTAAGTAGAAAGATTAGGCTTGACTTCAATTTCTCGAATACCAATTCTAACAACTTCGGGTGATTGTAGTTCGTCACACAACCTCCCCTTGGTTGATTTAAGTAGGTTATGATTACACATTCCATTAACATATGGTTTCTTTAGCTAATTTGATATCCTAAGCAAAGCCATTTTCGGATTACCAAGGTTTAGAAAAATACCCCATAACTTATATCTCATCATTTCTAAGTACAATATAAGGATCCATGTTTCGATAATGTATCAAAGTATTTCTATCTTCCAAGAACATGAATCGATCATGAACGATTGCCAAAGAGATTGACAACCACCAACTTTGAATTAGTGATTTAAGATGGTGAAACATTTCTCATCAAAAGATAATTGTAATATAACCATGTACTTAACTAGACTACATCACATGTCTTGATTAATTATCAAGTAAAACAAAGCTTCTTCATAGATTTTAGATGGTAAAAGGAGTTTAGCTCATAATGAGCATTATGATGAACATTAAGATGATTGATAATAACAAATACATGATTAAACTTGGAACAATCTAACCAAATGTAGATGAATCCTTCTTAATGATGGGGATGATGGTTGATGATGATGATTAGTGGTGATGACCTCCAAACCTTCAAACTCTTCACTAGATCTTCAAGGTGAGTGTTAGTGTGTGTTTTTATAAGAGAGAATCGAATAGAAATCTTTTCAAGGCACACTTAATGAATGCAACATGAGCCACTATTTATAGGCAATCTGGATGGTGAGGCACGGCCCCGTGCTTGATGAGCACGGCCCCGTGTATTTTTATGACATGTGCCAGATTTGTTTTGTCTTTTGTGTGAGCTGGCAACGGCCCCGTGGTTAGCAGACACGGTCCCGTGCTTTTTAGTGACATGTGCTCAATTCTTCTTTGTCTTTTCTTCATTCCCGTCCACGGCCCCGTGCATGCTGAGCACGACCCCGTGCTTTTGTTCTCAGATTTTGTCTTTTCTTGTTCCATAAGCATGGGGGCGTGTTTCTTGAGACATGGGGGCATGTTTCTTTGTTTGAGGTTTGGTTTCACCTGAAATTACGTTTTATTATGATAAGTAGCCTTTTATGCTATGTTATTAGATAGAAATTGCAGTTTTTAGAGATTATTTGATGCTGAAAAGATGTATATTTCTATGTACATCACTTGTAATGTCTATGCCTAATCTAATGGCATATTTTTGCAATGGGACTTCTCCTTAAGAAACCTAAAGCTGGAAGTAATACTTGTATTTTGTTTATGAACCTTAGAATTATCCTCTTTTAGGTTTTAGTGGTAGTGAGTTGAATAACATCTTATTTCTAGCACCAGACATTTCTTTTCGTATACATATGTTGCTGATCAACACACTCATTTTCCTTTGGTACTTCTGAGTGTTATAGTTGATTCGTAAGGCACCAAAGTGTACAGCTGAAAATTTTAGTATGTAATGTACTAAAAAAATGTATTTATTTCCATGTGTAAGCCCTTAATTTTATGGGTCATGGTATTTTTCATTATGATGTATTCGGTAATGCCATTTAACCTTATAATTAGAATTTTCAAGAAAGAATGCATGCATCTTATGAGTTATTTTGATTAGTCTTAGGAAAAACTAAATCAAGAATAACTCTAGTGATAGCATTTATTTAAATAAATTATTGATTATCATTATTATAAGAGACATTATGATTGACGCATCCCATTTGTTATGCTCTAGTTTTTAATATAATGATTGTTATTTGAAATAGCAGTAGGATAGCCATATCATGTCTTAATGAATAATTAAAATTGAGAAGAGCTAAATGTTGTTAAAACTCTTTATGAGACAAAATTCAATTGTATTTTAAGATTAGAGTGGATGATTTGGATGAGATCGTTATTTATGGAAGAAAATATAGTGAGTAATATTATGGGATATTAAAATAATATAGATTAAAGTTTATGATAATTAGATTAATGAAGGATCATTAATATGAGGATCACTATATTTTATTGAAGATGTGATATGTCTATTATTAACATCAAACTAATAGACTATAATTAATAGTTCAACTTAAACAAAAAATAAATCACCTTTAGGCATAATTAAAATTTATTTTAAGTATATGTGTAAAACAATTGTAACACATCACCTTTGGACAGAAGTGAGACAATTATTTTAATTATGCACGGGCTAGTTTTGCTAAATAAAAATGTAACAAATCACCTTTGGGCAGAAGTGAGACATTTGTATCATGTTAGGCAAAACTAACAAAAGCTTTTCAGTTATACTTGAATGATAGGGTAAATGTAACTCATCACCTTTGGGCAGAAGTGTTACATCAAAAGTTCATTCATGTTAAGCCTTTATGTTTTGTAAAATTTTATAATATTTAAGGTTTACAAAACATTTAATTAGTTAATAGCGTAAAATGTTTAGAGTAAGGATTTTTAAGTTTCCGGTAGGACCTTATTTTGCGAAATTAGTTCTCGGAAATTTTGGGTTCCCGAGAATTGCCAGTTTCTGGCTTTTAGTGGGTTTTTCAGTATTTGGCGGTTTACATGATTTTATGGAGTTTTATGGAAAATGTTGATTCCGGTATTAGTGAGTTTTCGGGTTTATGGGTTATGACCCCAAACCATTTTAGAAACTCATAAACTCTTAAAACACATAAGCTATTTTAAGCCCATAATACATGATTTTTAAATAGCCTGTGAACCCGTAAACTGGTTTAAGCCCTTAACCCATGATCTTTATTAACTAAATTAATAATGATAAGATTTGGTTCAAATCTTTTTAATGATTAACAGTTATATTTGTTTCCTATTTTAAGGGAATTCAAATCTTTTAAGAAGATTAAAACTTCTAAGTTATCTAAGATTTGAAAAAATATTTCCCTAAATAATTATTAACAAATTTTAATCTAGATTTTGAACCAACATATGTATAATTTTCGATAATAATGATGAACACGAAGAACATCATCAAAAATTTTAACAATTAAACATAAAAAAAACTTGGAATCGAAATCTTTAAACATGAAATTAACAGATTTCAAAAATATTAGAGTTTACTAAATATGAATTTTAGCGATTTAAAACAGTTTCATGTATTGTTTTCGTAATAGAACATGAAAAAAAAGAAACCTAAAAAATTAGGGTTTATCAAGTTTTAGTCCATGTCTTCTGGTTCAATTCCAGATTTACGGAAAACATGAAGAACTGATTAATCAACATCGCTCTGATACCACATGTTGATCAATTCTTCATGTAAGTAATAGAAAACATTATAAATATTAAACCTATGAACCTGTTACAGCAAAGAGAGTAGTAACCGCAGCAGGGTAAGATGTAGTCGACATGCTTGTCATCTTGATCGAGTTCCCCTTTAGGATGTATAGTTAAGGATGGTTATGGTTCTTGAGAGAAACCTGGTTTTATGAGAGAGGAGGCACACAAAATTGTTATGTGTGTGTGATTAGGTTATGATGTTAATTTATTCTCTCTATACATACACCCAAGGGGAAACCCTTTATTAGCTATTAAGAGTAATATGGCTCATCAATAATTACCAAGCTAATATATAATAAGGTATAATTAATTATTTTGATCTATTATTATATAAATGATAATGATGGCCATATAAATAAATATATAAAATATATTTATTCTTACAATTAAAACATATAAATTATAAGTTTTGTAATTTATTAATTATGTATGATATAAAGATCATTTTTTGTATATATGTGTGTGTATCAGTGTGTGTAACAAAGATTTTATAAATAATAAATGAGTTGGCTAAGCTTGAACTTTTCACGAGCGAGCTCTAGCCTCTAGATCAACATTTCAGCTCGTTAAGATAAACGAGCTATGCCGGGCAGTTTGTAAACGACTCAAGCCAGCTAGGTTTGTAAACAAGCCAAGCTAACTCAGTTTGTAGCAAGCCAAGGTAAGGTCGGTTTGTTTGCTCGCTTGTGAGGCTCGTTTAAAATATAATAATATCAGTTATAATGATGAATAGTTTATAAAAATGTAAAAAGAAAAAAGAAGTTTATGAGCCTGCTCAACAAGCCACGAGTTGGCTCGCAGTCGACTTTTCAGCTCGTTAAAATAAACGAGCCAAGCCAGCTCATTTAAATTCGTGCTCGATCCTGAGTTTGCCATGTTTCTGCTCCGCTCGGCTAGTACAACTAAACACGTTAAATAGAATTTGTATGACACGCCAGAGATGGCAAAATGGGCAAGGGTAGACGGCTCAGTTCATATCGGTTCGGTTGGGCAATGGGTCATTTGTTGTATGGGTTGGTCAAATGTGGGTTAGGTTGACCTGTTTAATTTCTGTTATTTTAGTCTAGTAAATGTAGTTTTAAGTTTTATAATTTGACTATTGATAGAAAATTTCATAATTTATCTAATATATATAAATGTAAAGTTTGGTGCTGCTAAGTCGTCATTGGGTCACTTGGTGGCACCTTACTTGTCATAGCAATTTTTTTCCGTACTAGTACCATAATGAATATAACATATTCTGAGCGAATGACAATTTTGTTTTCTTTTTTGTTTATTTAATTCTGATATCACAACAAACGTGGTGAGATCCGGCTGAATTCGCATAGACTCCCGGGACTGACAACACTCGGTTTTAACAATGCCTGAGTTTATCGACCGACACCACCTCATTGGTCCACTCAATTCTTATATTTTTCCCCTTTTATAGTTCTGGTACCGTAATAAACGTAGCCGAAACCGACCGAATTCGTGTCCAGTTACTACCTAAATGTCCGGGACCGAACGCTTGAGTTTTATCACCGCTCGGATTTATCGACCATACAAACGTCATTTTAACTAAGTTACTTTTTTATATGTTAATTTGACGAAAATATTTTTTTGGATGCTAAGGTTTTACCAATGGTATCTATACGTAAAGAACGTAAAAGGTACTAACTGAATTCGCGTCAACTCATCGACGTAACGATCGAGCTTTACCAACGCTCGGGTTTTACCAAGACCCAGGTTTTAACGTTAAAAAAGTTTTACCAATTGTCCCAGCACAACGCGCCGGTTGAAAATCTAGTTAAAACTAAATGTGATAGCTAATAACTATAATGATTTTGTCTTTATGTCTTAATGCAGGGTTTAGCTTCATTATTTTCACTTGTGGCTCCAAAGTACCAATTCAAAGGTGCAAACAAAACAGGTATTCCAGTTGTAGCAAAATACACCGACACTGGGGCGATTGAGAATTTTAAAAAGCTAATTATTTTTATTTATGTGAATTATGTCAACTTGTAAAGCTAATTGTTTTTATTTATGTCAACTTGTGAATTATAAACCGACACAAGTTGACATAATTCACAAAAGTATTATGCTCAGATGGTCAAGTAAATGGTTTATATCTAACTTTTACAATTTGTATTTGTCATTTTTTTTACCTTCTAATTTATGTTGACATGCAGCCATATGAATTGCTTGGTTCACTGAAATAGCATCATTAACTTGCAGCAAAAGTATTGATCTTTAAATTCCTATGTGCATGTCTAAAAAAAAGTAGCAAATCAAAATCTAAATATCAATAGATAGCTTTAACAAACTCAATTTCAAAAGTATTTTAATTCAAATATCATTTTATGAATTTAGTATATTAATTTATGTTTGTGGTATTTTTATGAATGGTAATTTTTATTTTATTAGTAAAAGTTTCAAAAATTATCAATGACCGGATGAAAGATGAATATTTTCGTGTTTGAAAGATGAATTTTGATGGAATGATGAAAATATGATATGATGAAAAGCAAGTGAAAGATGAATTGAGATAATACAACCGCATGTCTAATGAACCTTTGAGGTCTCTTTGAGGAGATCTTTAGAGGTCTTTAGGGGGTGTTTGGGATTCCTTATAACTTTTCTTTAAGTTAATAAGTTACAAAAATGTAATTAATGAAACTTTTCCTCTCATAATATAAAGAATCCCAAACATCTTATTACTTCTCAAAAAGTTTATAAGTTGGTTAAAATAAGCAATCCCAAACACCCCCTTAGTCTCTCCGGTTTTACCCGAGCCAGATTTATCCAACCTACTCGACTTGACATAAACATAATATAATACGCTTTCTCTATGTTTCTAGTAAATAATTAAAATATTAAATATGCATCAAAGAAGCATATCACCATAAAAATAACTTTTTTTAATGAAAAAACAGCATTTCAGAGATTGAATACACTTCTCCCTTAACGCGAATTTGCCCTCTTTATCAACTACATTTTTCTTATATCAAATCGTAGATAAAAGATTATCGAAATTAACTTGATCGAACTAAACGAGTTCAAATAGGCTCAACAGATTTGAACTCCAAACGGGACCATTGAACAAGTTCAATAGAAACTAGAACAAAGAATCATCTACAATACTTAGTCTTTCTCGCGCACACGCACACACTATATAAGTATATATATATCTAATATGATATGTACTACTGTTACAAACAGAAATATACGAGAACAAGGGGTTACATCAACCACAATAACAATTTCACTTACCATAGTCAGTTCAGTACTTTTTTCACTTAAAAATGCAAGTGACATGAGTAGTCTACTTGAACGCTTTAAGATGCGATACTTTAGCCGGTTCACTGGCCCTGGGTTTGCTGAGCCCGGTGATGGTGCGGCCTTGGGTATGCTTGATTGGACTTGAAGTAGCACTCATGGGTTTGCTGAGCCCGTTGACGTTGCGGCCCTGCGTCTGCTTGATTGGACTTGAAGCAGCACTCATGGGTTTGTAACTGCCTAAGCTGTGACGGACCCGTGCACAAAGAGCTTTCTCATCAATGGTTGGTTGTGAGGTTGCATCACCACAGCTCTTTCTTCTAGTTATAGTTAAGTTGGGTGATTTAGCACGCGTCACAGGTAGCTGCAAATGAACCAACCAACAATCCAGGTAAACAGACCACACAACACATATATATTAAACAAACAGGTTGGTAATTTGTTTAGGTAAATGAAAATGTGAAATAATAGCAGACATAGAGAAGGATACGCATACCTTTTTAAGTTCAGCCTTTGGCGGTGGTCCTTGCCGGTAAAAACTGGGAACCGGGTTTGCTTTAACAACCATGCTCTTTCTCATCTGCTTTATAGCTTCTTCTTGTTCCTCCTGTAAACGAACGGAACGTTGAATGAACCATTGGGCAGAAAGTTTGTTTATTTAATTAACAAAACGAACATGAACACGCTTTTTGTTCAACTAATTAAACGAACGAACATAAATAATGTCTCGTTCGTTCATTTATGTTCCTGAATGTTCGTTCATTTATGCTTGCTAGTTTATGCTGTTCATTTATGCATTCATTTAAATTGCTAGGCCCTTACAGTTTAGTCTAGTTTTATTTAATTAATTAATCACATATTACAATTTAGTCTAGTTCTATTAATTTTTTAGGCTTTAAAAGATTTATATTAACGTTTACTTTTAATTGTTGTTTACTCAGTTATATTCGTTAATCTATGTTCAATTATATTCGTCCGTTTTTGTGCGTGAATCTTTCGTTTATACTATTAATGAACAAACACGAACAAAAAAACCATGTTCGCTTAGCTGTTCATGTTCGATTAAAGTTGAATGAACGAGCACGAGCATGCCTCGTTTGTGTTCTACAGGCTTATATGGGTCAAAATGATTCCAGTCATGTTGACCCACAACCTGTTTCTATCTTACAAAGTTAATAATGCTTACAAAAACGATATAAGTACACACTAATAATCTAGATAATTAAACAAATTGTTATAGTAGGGTCTATTCGTCTAACTTTCAGGACTTTGAACCCCGACCCATTTACTCCTTTCTCCTTTTAGCTATATTTTGAATTTGAGCCATCTGATATGTAACATAACACATCAAACCATTTACTAGCAATTGACGGGAAAATGACAGCGTTAAAAGAAGAGAATATAGCAAAAGGTTGATGTGAAATTCTATCGCGCAATGCGCCAGGAATTCACCTTTGATATGTGTTTACATCGAACAAAAACCATAACGAACAAAATCATAATACGCCAAAAAGATTACTCACAAAACTTATACCAAAACGTCGAGAAAAAACTTAAGCACACCTATATCATGGTTTAGAATTAAAAACTTTGCAGTACACTTCAAAACTCCAAAAAAATTGTGATCAATTTATAAAAAATGAAAACTATACTAACTTATAAAAATCAATTTATAATATATAATGTACCTTGGTCCTGGCTTCATACTCCATCTTCTCGGCCTTGAGAGCCTGATGCTTTTGCTCTAGCTTTGAATAAAACTACCAGAGAAGAAATGAACAATACGCATTAAGAAATATTCGAAAATAACAATCTGATGCCTTTTTAATTCAGAAGGCAATAAATTAACAATAGAAAACTACCTCTTTACGCTGTGCCGCACGTTCGGCACTTCTAAAAGAGGGAGCTACTCCAACTGTAACTCTTGATCTAACTGTTCGTGAAGTTGCAGCACTGTATATTGCTAAGGACAACACTTGCATACTATGGGTCAATATCGGTGAGACATCGGTTAATCGGTCCTCATGTGAAACATTGGTCAGAATATCGGTAACAATAATATCAGCGATATTGACCGATATTTCCGATATCAGCATTTCAAGTCTTCATTGTAAATTGTTAGTGTTTAATGTTTTAAGCTTTAATCAATTCCTACTTGCAATGATCGTTAGTGTTTTGGCAGTCGCAAAAGGATAATTTGTTAATGGAAGGGGAGTATACCGAATTGTTAGTGTAAAGTTGCTACATTTATAAAATTCTGCATAATATTAAAATTACCAGTATCCGACCAATATCCCGCCTCGTCAGATATCTGATATTTTTCCGAATTAACTGTATAGCTTGCATATATAAAAGTGATCATTTCGATAATTAAAACATACACGAAAAGGATACGATGAAGCGACAGACCAATTATCATCATCATCATGGAATCTGCCCGAATAAGATTTGGGTGCCCGAGGCACGGAGAAATGCGAGTTCTGCTTTTCAAATTTCAATAAACAAAGCTCTTACATTATTGTTTTGTAAAACAAGTGCATAATGTTCAGTTGTTTACCTTAGTGTTTATAAAGCTGTTAGTGTTGGATGACATGGCATTGGCATTGGCATTATTTTCTTCAAACACTGATGCTGTTGGGCTAACAGGAGAGCTTATTATAGTTATTTTGTCAGTTGAAATTGAAATTGAAGGTTGAGGGTTTGGAGTTTCATCTGTTGTACCGTTAGAGCTCAACATTTGGTTGGTTTGTTATCAAGATGGACAATTATATGAGCCCATCACCCTGCAATTGATTAACAAAAATAATTATACTTACATACTTATAATTATTATAATTATATGTGGTTTATATATATATGGAGATCTGAAATGGAGAATTTACCAGATGAAGATGCAGATCCCAAACGTGACGGCGATAGGCTCATTAGGGTTTACTTGTTGTCTTCACCTACACTACACCCACCATTTGTTTTTCCAAATTTTATTTCAACCTTCATGTTATAACTTTTTGTCAATTTAACCCTAAAGGTTTTCTAATTGTTTCTTTATTTTCTTTTGTTGTTGACTGTGTTTTCAACTTAAGTATCAACAAAGTTTCTTATCAAATTTGATGTACAAAAATAGCACCAATGTAAGTGGTGCATCGTACCACATTATATGATACATTGTACCGAATTTTAAGGACTTTGTGAATTGTGATCCCGTTTCACGTTTTGTGTAGGAGGTACCGTAAATCAAGTGACTATTTGATCAAGCCTAAAAGTATTTTTAAAGTTTATCTAGGAATTTTGAAAAATGCTTCCTAGTAGGCGCTACAAATAAGATAGTCATGTTTAAACTGGTAGTAAAAATGTTCAGCAGCCACTTTCTATTCTTATAACTGAAAAAAAAAATAAAAAAAAAATAAATAATAAGGGTAACAATAATGGTGAATAGTTAAAATTATCTTAGCACTCAGAATATACCATGGAAACTTGTAACGAGGCAATGGACATGAACAGAGTATGTTTGTCAGCATTGGATTAACTTTACCCGAGCAAACAATAGAACATGAACAAAGTTTTCTTCTTCGTGTTCGGTCGTTAAGAAAATGAACGAGTTCGTGTTGGTATATGTTCAGAAGGCGTCTTTCGTCAAACAACTTGTATTTTAATACACAAACCAAAAAAGATATATGTAGTATGTTGAAAAACTACGGTTTCACGAGTTGGCTTTAAAGTGTTATAAGAGGAGGGTTATATCAGAATACATTTCTCAACGAGAAGCTCCTAAAGATCCTAATTATAAAGATCATGGTCGCTAATAGTAGTTCTTTCATATATGTGATTTTATGATAATGAAATAAATAATGAATGCTCCTTTAGTTTTTCTTCATTTATCTAGTTAGAGTCAATGGCCATTTTTGTCTTTATGGTTTGTTACTTTTGCCACTTCAGTCTAAAGTTTAAAAATTTGTCAATTTAGTCCTCATAGTTTTAAACATTAGCCAATTACGTCTCACCCGTCTAACGACATCCAACTATGCCATTAGCTTAAGGGTATTTTTGTCTTTCTCATTTTTATTTTGAGTTAATGGTCATTTTCGTCCATGTGGTTTAATACTTTTGCAATTTCAGTCCAAAATTTGAAATTTTGTCAATTTAGTCCTCATAGCCAATTATGTCCCCCCGTCTAACGACATCCAACTATGTGAGGTTGAATATCGTAGTGAACAAAGTAATTGTGTCCCGTCATCTAACGGCATCCAAATGAATATTCGAGATTAACATATCGTAGCGAAAAACTAAGTCGAAATCAATATCAGGAGGTCAAATATCCCACATTTCCATATTTGCTCAAGAAATCGATACACTAAATCACTTGTGTGTTCTTAAAATTGTGGTGTTGTTCTTGAATTCGTCGAACTCTAGGGTTGTAGATGGCTAAACGGTATTGATTACGTCTAAAAAGACGATTATACCCTCACGTAAGGGAAACGTGATAACGAAGTAATGACATAGTTGGATGCCGTTAGGTGGGGGGGACATAATTTGCTATGAGGACTAAATTAACAAAATTTCAAACTTTGGACTGAAATAGCGAAAGTATCAAATCACGGGGACGAAAATGGCCATTAGCTCAAAATAAAAATGAGGAAGACAAAAATACCCTTAAACTAACGGCATGGTTGGATGTCGTTAGACGGGTGTGACGTAATTGGTTAATGTTTAAGACTATGAGGACTAAATTAATAAAGTTTCAAACTTTAGACTAAAATGGTAAAAGCAGCAAATCATATTAACGAAAATGGTCATTAACTCATCTAGTTATTACATGCCTATGCCGTGATTAATATATAGAGATGTAATCAAAGAAAACCTGATGCCCTTTATTTTCTTGTTTTACATGGTTAGGGTGGAGAAAGTGCATAATTCCATCCTTGAACTTCCTCTTTTTCACATAAGGTCAATACAAATTGTTTTTTAAATAAAAATAAAATGGCCAAGTAATGGTTAAAAATTAAAAATGGCCAACTAACTATTGCTCAAAGTTAAACTATTTAGCGTATGTATGGGTCGATTTGGGTTGTTGTTGCCTAAAACCATAACCATAATCAAGATGTCGGTTAATGAATAACCATGACCATAACCAATCAGTTATGACGGTTTGGTTAATCATTTTCAAAGGTTATAATGGGTCGATTATGGGTCGGTCAATGGTAGATTTGGGTCTAGCTTAAAATATCTCAAAAGTCAAAACTATACATTTTAGCGTTATTTGGGCCTAAAAGTTTAAACTTGAAGTTTTTTGACCATCGAATAAATTGTTATTACTCATTTGTATATATTAGTATTTTACATAACATTAAAATAATACATATAGTCTATAATATTAAATTTTTTTTACATATAATCGGTTCAGTTTTAGTAGTTATGCAACCTTGTTAACCATAACCGATTCACCGGTTTTGGTATGGTCCAATTTCATTGGTTAGTTTAATTATGAATCAGCTAATTCGATTAATAGCACAACTCTATATTATCAGAAAACAACTTAGACTAAAACAACTAACAAGAGAAGATATGATATTATAAATTTATAAGGGGCAATTTCATATCTACTCTTATAAACATTGAAAATATCATATATACCCACTTAAAATTAAAAATATCATATATACCCTTACAAATTAATTAAAATATCATATATACTCAATTTATTAAAAAAACTATAATAAATGACCACTTTACCCTTCTTTCTTTTTTTTACTTTATTATATAGTTTCATAAAAAAAAGAAATTTACAAAGCTTGAATTATAAAAAGAAAAAAACAAAAATTATAAGCCCCTGTGTCTCCTTCTTCTCCGGCAATAAACTAAGGGCCATACGGAGGTGCGGTGTGATGCCGGAGAGTAACAGGAAAGATGGGAACTTTGTGGATGCTTCTCCAACATCTCCGACACCCATCAGATTTGTAACCGCCTCATTAACCGTCGACCATCTGGGTCTGTCCGTCATTGTTTCCGACCGTTTTCGTGGTGGTTGTGGCCAGTGGGATGTGGAAACGAATTGTGGTGTATGAGGTGGAAGAAGACAAACGGTGGTGAGGCAATGGCCGGAGAAGGAAATAAGTGGTCGACACTAGTTGCCGGAACTGGTGGCGGTTGTAAGGCTGGTTCCTCGGTGTTAATCCACCGGAACTGGTCAATGTTAAATTGATCGCTGATTATGGACTGCCAAGGAGGAAGAGTTGTGTTTCAAAATACTAATTTTTAATGTTACTCAAATAAAAGTATAATGCAACCTATAAATAAATCATATAATATCAAGGGCAAAATGGTTATTAATTAAAAAGTCTTTAAAGTTGGGTATATATGATATATTCATTTCTTATTGGGTATACATGATACTAGTTTGAGGCCTGTGTAATACACGGGTAATTGCTGAAAATTTTAAACTTTAACCATTAAGTGAAATACATTCAAGAAATTGATTATATATTGTTAATATAATTACAATTAAATTAAAATTACATAAATTACATAACTAAGATTACACAAATATGTTACAAATAGGTAAAAACTTTCTTTTACACTACATTTGTGATTGTATTAGTAGGTATACATTGTTTATCAAAAATCAAAATCTTTAGTCCATGTCTGCTTGTGGCTATTAATAAAGTAACATATAGGCCTGTTTATAACTCTTGATATAACCATATATAATTGTCAGTGTGACAAAAAAGGTTCTTCAAGTACATACCAGCTCTAGATAAATGATAATATATATATATATATATGATACTAATAATAAAAATATTCATGCACATAAAATATCATGTTATTTGATAATATCTGCTCATGTTTATAAAGAACATGATTATCTCAAAAACCATATACCTGAACTTTGATGATATAATCATCCTTAGAATCTTTACGATTTGAAATTGATTGATCATGATAAATTTGAAATTCTGTGTATGACAAATGTTTTAATTAACTTTATATTTTACAATTAAAATTGTATAATCAAGCAAAATAAAAACCGAAAATTTAAATATAACAAAAATGATTTGTTTGTTTCATATGAATGTAATTGTCAGGAAAATGAAAAATACATACTAAAACTAAAACCATGTTCAAATAATAGTGATTATTATGAGTTAGAAGAATATTATAAGATTTAAAGTTGCATAAAGTGAATGTAGTGATTCTTATATATAATCGTTGAAAGTAGGGTTGGCACTTTTACCCGTAACATGAAACCCAACCCAAGAAACCCGTACATGAACCCAAACTAACCCGACCCGAGAAACTCGAACCCAAGAAAATACTAACCAGAACCTGAACCGAAGTAATTCGGGTTGGTTCTTGGGTCCGAATTCTAGGTTTCGGTTCAACCTGAAAACTTTTTAGTTTTAAAATCATATGTATTTTTAGGTATTAAAAGCTAAGCCTTAGCCGCTGAGGTTATCAGGATTTAGTCCAAGTTGATTGTTCTCATTCCACATATTATGAATCGAATGTTTATTGTTTATTATTTTTAATATAAACCATAATAAACACTAATGACTAACCGTCTATTGTCAATCCATATGGAGAATACTTATTATATGTAGTAACGATTTAGTTGGAATAAATCTATAATTTTAATGTCATATATTGAAATGACTTAAACGATAAGGACCATATATGAAAATTGGTTGAAAAAATATAAGGAGAGCTATGGTATTGACAAGTGGCAAAAGTGGTAGGCTTTTATTAAAAGAGATAGATAGATTTACAAGTTTTGTAGGAATATATATAAAATTAATCCAATTTATAATGGCACATTAACGAGCCCATTTACAAATTGATAAAAGGTCTCTTTCTAAATTAATGAACGCACATATTTTCTTTTCTATTGGATATAAGAAAAATGAGGGATGTGATGTCAAAACTTAACTCTCAACTAATCGATAAATATGCCACACCATCCATCTCATATGGACCGAGGCTAGGTGTCCAAATTCTAGTATGAGTCGGTCGACAGATATGCCACCCCACCCATGTGCTATAAACAGATTACCCTCCTTCGTTTCATTGTATTTGCAAGGTGTTGGACGAAATCATGCATTCAAAGAAAATAGCAATGATAGCTAGTGCTATTCGTCGGCATACCCTCCTTCAAGCCACTATACCCACTCGCTCTGGTAACGCCTCTTTAGGCGGTTGCTTCTCCTCCGTTTCCGGCCCTCCCGAGGTACCAATACAATGAATATGTTAGGTAGGCTTGTCTGCCCAAAATGTGTATGAAAAACTGTCTTATGTACGGGGCCGTCTCCAAGAATTTAAATATCTAGGCCGAGCCAAAACTAAAAGGCCGTAGGCCTTAACGAAAATTTTTTATTCGCTAACGTACATGGATAAAACTTTTATCGACCGATTTATTATAAACATAAACCATTCTGAGCATGTAATTATCTCATAAACCATTGCAAATAACCTTACTTTTAACGCTAAAATACATATATATGTAATATATACAAAAAAAATGTAATACGTATAAAAAAGTTTGTGTTCCCGAAACTTATGTGCCCCGCCAATGGTGTGGCTCGCACATCTCCGAGCCTCCCCTACTTATACAACTTTTAGTCCTTTATATAAACGTAAATCTTTTCAAACATATACCTTCTTTTTTTTAATAAATTTTAGGCGGCCCTAGACAGCCGTCCAGACCGGCCGTATGGGATCTAGGCTACGGCAATGATGTTAGGAATCAAAGTGGTACGCAACGGAAACAAACAAACACACGCACAAATGAATATCACATAGGACTGCAAATAAAAAGAACATAACAATATAACGCGGATTGGTTTCAGTATAAAACCTATGTAGTGTCTCTCTCTTATCATATCAAATGCTAAGATAATAGTTACATGCAATAGAGTTAAAACTAGAGTTAATAACTTTTGTTTGGTTGCAAGAAACATAAAACATGGGCTTATAACAATTATAAAACCACCCCCTTTTTGTGCTTCTAAACCGACCCAAAGCCTTCACAACCTAACAGAATGCACCAATAAATGATACGAATCAAGAATGAAAAATGTAGTAATTAACTAATAATTAATAACTGATGTTTTTGCAGGGCGGATGTGAATGTGCGGGAGAGAAGGCGAAGCAAACAATGGATAATGTATTGGGGGCAGCCAAAGAAGGTAGTGAGAAGCTTAAAGATCCAGCGGCAGGCACATGTACGGGAACATGTGCAGGGACAGGGACAGGGACGGGAACGGGGACTGGAACGTCTAAACCAAGCAAGGACCCCGATATGAATCACGGCGTTGAATCCACAGACAGTAGCTGTGAAGACGTGAGGGGTCGCCCTGGTGGATACAACTGAATGATCGTTAACGATCGTGCCAACTTTGATCAAAGATTGCTATGAAGGTCTTAGGTTTTCAGTTAAAATTTTTTAAATTCGCATGTACTTCCCAAATAAGAAAGCATTTTATAGATTACTTATGCATCTTTTACGTTCTTATAAAAATGATGTTATTGTACCTTTAACTTGAGCTTTACAAATGCTTAATGACTATTAACGATAGACGTAATATTAAATGCCAGATTAAATGTTTCTTATCTTGTACTTTTTTTTAGTTTTAATGTGAATTATTCGAATTTAAAGTTTTTGATATCAAATATAAATCCGATCCGATCCCAATTTATTAAATTTATGAAGTATGTAATTCATGCGAATGTTTATTTCTTGAAAGATCATCCAAGACTGTGAATGACCTTATCATCCCTATCATGGATGCATCATCATCATGCATGATGATGACTGGTGAGTCAAAATACTAGGTAGATGATGATGTGTTTGATGGCACTGATGTTATAGATGTGACAAAAGAATTAAGTGATCCAAGCAAACATTTCACGAGCCTCATCAACTGCCACCCCTTCATGAACGTCATCCTTTGAGTCGTGGTCCCAATTACTAAAGTTGATGTGCTATATGTTTTGATCTAGTTGTTATCCTAGTCAATGTATTTGGATACATAGACGTCTTCTCTTACTACATAGTACGGTGGACGTATTTCCAATCATTAAATTAATATACACAATGAGGGACCTCGGAAATTTTTCACATGGGTTGGAAATTTTTTGGGTCAGTACCTAGTTATATAAATCAACTTTTCTGTTTCAGGCTAGGCTGCTCGGCTCGTGTCAAATCGGCATGTAATTTTTTTGGGCACGGTTTAGCCGTTCTAGTCATATAAAAATATGTATAAAATATAATTCCTACTTGTATAAATATATATAAAATATAATTCCTACTTGTATAAATATATATAAAATATAATTCCTACTTGTATAAAATATAGTTTTGTTGCTAAATACAACGTTTTCAAATGAGATAGAAAGAACGGTTGTTTTTAGATATTAAAACTACAATACTATGTGAAGAAACATGGATCTACTCCCCTGGACGTGTCATAGATCCAATGAGTTCACACAGTAGGATACGGATAACAACCAGTACGATACAAGTCCAATTCCCAAAGTCCAGTGACGTGAACCTGCAAAACAGACACCGTGAGCTCGTTACGGGAAGGGCAAGAGCGGGGGTCTTCCCGTAACCACCATCCGGCGTGAGAATAAGTACAATTCCGACGAAGATAAAGTACTTAAGTAAATAGTGAGAGTATAGTGGGAGTGAATATATATCCACCTCATGAAGGTTGAGAGAGTATTTACAGCCGAAGGGTGTGGAAAGATGATTGGGCCAGCTATCCTTTTCAGAAGATGCTCTCGTAACCACCTGGACACGTGTCTCTAAATGATAGGTTCAGTTATTCGTTGCATGTGCATGTATAACAACCTGGACACGTGTCTTCACGGGACAGGGTGATAGACAACCCTGACCATGTGCACGGTTATAACGGCTTTGCCATATGTCCTTTATTTATTGGGCGAGAGATCACGTATTACCCAAGAAAGCATCTTGGTAAATCTTCTAGAAGGTAATTAGTTACTGACAGCTGTCCCGGGGCATTACCTCTTGGTCATTTATGCGGACGAATATTCCGTCTTGAAGATGACTCCTGAGGATGCTAGGATGCTTCCACATGTGTCATGAGGATGTTTCTTCCTTAGATGGTTAAGCGGGTGATCCATATGTCCCGCGGGCGCTTTATGAGGGGCCCTTAACTGACCCCCAGGTAGTACTTAAGGGTATTTGGGTCTTTTCAGTACCATACCTCTATAAGTCTCCCAGTCCAGTGTTTCTTCCGCGTGAAGTACTTTATGCGGGTGAAATTTTGGACTTAATGTGTATTTGGGGGTTTTTTATTCTGCAAGTTGGTAAGAAATATCTTTTGGTTGCTGTGGATAATCATGAAAAAGGACAAGTTGGTCACTCGCAGGCGCGTGGGCAGATGACAAGACGTGTATGCCGGCTGTCACTGTACTCGACTGTACAACTTTTTCCCTTTTTCGAATTTCCCGCATAACGTGGCGACTGTCTATTAGGCGATTGTTTCTCTCTCCACTGTTCATATCCCATCGCATTAATTGCGATGAGTATGGGGAAGTTAACTTTATTTCGAAGTTTTATCGCCTTTGATTTATGATTATCATCTTGCTTTTTCTTTCCGAATCTTCGACTTAACCACTCAATTTTTCTTATAACCGCTCATTATTTCATCAGATCTTACTGTGATGGTGACTATTCAGTCTGAAATTGATGAGGTGGAGGTTCAATGGGATCAATCTGATTATCAGAAGCTGGTTGATACTTATGGTATACCACCGGAGTGGGGACTAGAGTTTCCCTCTCCTGGTTCTATAGCCAGCCTGCCACCGCCTGGCAAAATGGCTGTGTATTCTGACTTTTTTGTTTATGGGAACTTTCGTTTTCCTATGACGAAGTTCGTTATGAAAGTGTTAAGTGCATACGTGATCCATTTATCCCAGTTGCATCCTCGTTCCGTCATGCGAATTCGTCATTATGAATTTGTATGTACTGCACACGGAATGTTACCCCGCGTCGACCGATTTCCTGTGTTCTACCGTCTTGTCAACCGTGATGGTTGGTTTACGTGTCAGGGGTTAGCCGACAGGAGTATCGGTATGAAGTTGAGAAGGGCTCCAAGGACTGGCGTAACAAATTTTTCTGGATATCTGAGGACGTAGTGCCCAAAACTATGGTTCGACGCCCTGTCACCGAAACACTTCCAGAGATTGTCACGGCCCCTCATGAGGGTCAAGAGTGGTTCCGCATCCTCGTTTTTGAGCCGACACCAATGCGGGCACTACCCGAGGAGGCCCTTGTGTGGGAAGGCATGAGCCGTTTATGGCCATCTCCGTATATGGAGCCTGTTTTTATTGGTTTGGATGATCGTAAGTTATCTTCTTTCTTTCATCCTTTGCTTGGAGCTTTATGATTGACTTTTATGTCTCCTCGACAGGTCCGGGACCCCATGTTTAACGCTCTGTTTGACGATAGGGGTTGCACGCGAAAGAGCATTCGCGACGCGGGTGACAAACCCGTTCTTGAAAAGTCTAAGGGCAACTTCCTGTTTCCGGTGAAGGTGCGTGCCGAACCGTTTGTTTCAGACGCTAACTTTGAAACAGGTGCATGTGTTTTGAATCCCCCCCCTCTTAATGTGCTTACCTCTGATGGGGTAATCGTCATTCTATCGTCGAGTGACGATTCCTCAACCCAAGAGGAAGAAAGCTTTGATGATGCTTCTGAAATTTCATCTGTCTCGCACCTGTTGGCAGAGCAAGCACAAAAGAGGACTTTTACGTCCTTTCAGGAAAGCGACATGGGAACGAGTGTTGCTGGTCCTAAGGGCGAGCCATCAGCTAAGAAACAGCGGACTCGTCGTCCTAAGAAGCCGCAGTCTAGCCTTGTGGAACGCATGAAGACGGTGACTGGTACGTGTTTCATTTTATAATTTTTACTGCTTTGATACGTGATTAAACGTGATTTTCTTGTGCAGATCCATCTATTGTTGGGGATGATACGTCAGAGAAATTACCATCACCAACCCCAACATTCGAGAAGCAGCCATCTCCTCCTCCAAAGAAGGAGACGGAAGACAAGCCTTCTACCCCTCCCACTGAAGCAAATGTGGAGGGGTCCAATCTTCAGTCAGGAGCTAACGACCCCTTAGACTATCTTTTTTAGTCTGGGAATGTTGTTGGTTCCCAGAATGATAACACAGAAGTCAATGAAGAGGGTTTCAGGATTCATGAATCCCCATCTCGATCTCCTCCACAATTTTTTTCTACTTCCTCACCTTCGACTACGGGTGCAGGAGGGAGTTTCCAATTTGGACCATCTGTCCATGATGTTGGAGGAGGTTCGACGCACGGTGCTCCTCAGCAGTTCTCCTCGATCCCTGTTCGTCTTGAAGCTTCAAGTTCACGTTACTACGGAGAGGCGAATCTAGGGGAGGACTACCATCTGTTTGTCCCGCCTTGGGAAATTGTTAATGGGTCTCGGTTTTCCGACCCCGATATGTGTATGAGTTTCGTTAAACACTACGTACCGCCTGCAGAAATGGCGTACCAACGCGAACGTTCCCGCCACGATCTTCACACCGATTTATCTTTTTCCTTGGCCAACACTTCGGCCTGTAGCCAGGAGATCTTACGCGAATGGCGTACGATGGGCAGGAAACTAGGTGAAGCTTCTCGAGCTGTCGAGACTGCAAAAAAAGAGGTTGAGGATCATCGCTTGGCAGCGAGTACAGCCAAGTGGAAACAGACGGATGCAGAGATCGCTCTTAACGGTGAACAGGACCGAATGCCGTTGCTGCCCGTCAATGGATGGAGGCTTGCGAGAGACAAAATTCTGTGCTTGAGGCTGCTCACGCTGAGACCCAAAACAAGAAGGATGACCTGGCGGGGGCCCTTGAAGCGAATTCGGCTTTGGAAAGCCAGGTAACCCGCCAAGGCAGCCGGATCCAGGAGCTTGAGGTAGAACTGAAGCTGCAGAAAGAGCAATCTGAACTTAAGGATAAAAGCGCTGCTGAAATGCAAGCTGCTTATGATTCTCTATTGCAATCTCGCGCGGAAGCGGAGGCTCGTGCCTCTAAAGCTTCTAATGACAAACAAAGAATAGTCGATGAGTTGCAGGAGCTTTGGAGCGGGGCGGAGCGTGCCGAGCGAGATCGACAGTGGTTCCTCACCCGGGGGCTTGATTCTGTGAGTCTCCCTCATATGTTATTCATTATACACTTCATGTTTGTGATGCTAATAAATTACTTTTTTCCTTTATCAGGTCATCCGGCATATTAAGGGAAGCATTGAGCTTACTGATTGCTTTGCCAACTTAATGACTACTTCCTCTCAGGCCGGCCGTGTGAAAGGCTTTAATGAAGGAATGGAGTATGCTCAATCTGGTCATACCTTTGAGAATCATCCGCTTCACGGCCTTGATGTGAAGCAAGAATATGATATGCGGATTAAGGAGTATGACAGCCTGGTCTTTCCTTACAAAATATGCTTCTGGAGTTTGCCTCCGCCGATGATGGCGTGCAACAATTAAGGATCTATTTAGATGATGAAATCTGAGGATGCCTCGTCTGAGGATACTTCACTGAAAGCTCCGGAGGACATACCAGCCTCTAACCCCATAGAATAGGTTTAGACTTTAAGACTTTGTAATTGTTTCTCCATATTTTTGTAACCGTCTTTTAATTATTAATGGAAAGAAACTTTTTGTCTTGTGAATATTACATTGTTTGTGAGATAATATCTTTGCAAGATATTTTTGAAATTTGAATTTTTGCAAGTTGGATGATTTTGATGACGTGGCGGAAAGAGGAACATTAAGGGACAACTGACAAGACGTGTATGACGCCTTTTGACAGCCTGTTCGCACTTTATTGAATATCCCGCCTGACATGTCAATCATCTAACGGCCAGCATTTTCTCTCTCTTCTGTCAGTCAGTCGGTTGCATTTATTGAGATGAGTATAAATAAATCATTTATGGTCTCCAATCCATTCTTATCGCTTTCAAACTCTTTTTCTCTCAATAATAATAGTTCTGAGACTTCCATATTCTGTCTTTCGATTTCCTTACTTATATTGCATTTAAATGGCAGGCGACAAGAAGAATCCTCCTGCTATTCATGAGGTTGGATGTAACCTTAAAGAGAAAGACTTTGAGGACATAATTAATGTGTATGGTCTAGCGCCGGCATGGGAGGCTGAACGCCTGGCCGATGGTGCAGTTGCCACTGCTCCGCCGACGAAGAAAATGGCCGTATATTTGGACCATTTTACGACGGGGAACTTCCGGCTACCTATGACAAGGTTTGTCCGATCCATCTTGACGACATATGGGATTCATTTATCCCAAATTCATCACTTTGGGATGTTAAGAATTCGATATTTCGAATTCTGTTGTCATGTCCATAACTTCGAACCATCTGTTGGCATGTTCGCCACATTCTACAAGATGATTTTCCGCGACGGTTGGTATGGTTTTGCCACCACCGGGAAGGGAACTATCGGCTTTGAATGGATCCGCAGTATATACGGATGGAAATCAAAGTTCTTTTGGATCCGAGAGGATGTTATTCCGTCTACGATGGCTCGTCGTAAACCGGAAGATGCGCCACCGGAAGTCCACTATCGAATACAAGGATCATCCTTGGTTTGTTACTTTGACCAAGACACCGACACCCATGCGTCCCATACATGAGGGGGCGATGGTAAGTGCTAAGATGAGTCGGTTATGGCCGTTCCCTGAGTTGGAGCCTTATTATGAGAAACTTGACAAATGTAAGTATGCTATTTGCTTCATTCTCGATATCTCCCTCACTCTTAACTTTTATTCTTTCTCATATAGTTGAGGGTTCTGTCTTCAGTACACTTTTGGACCACGAGGAGGGTCTGATGGTACGTCGTCCGATTGACCCAAAGGACGCGCCTATCTTGGAGCGTACGCGCCATAACTTTCTTTTCTCCACCACACTTAGCCCGGAACTTGTGGTTTCCGAGGCAATGTATGCTAAAGGTGAGGATTTCGTCTTGAAAGGTGAGGGCATTTCTCAACCCCGACCCATTACTGTTGCTACTTCCAGCGGAGTGATAGTACTTCTTTCGTCCAGCGAGGAGTCGTCACTCTACGAAGGAGGGTTAACAGTTGATGCTACTAATCCGTCGCGTTCAACTGTAGGTCTAACCCGTAAGCAAGAGTCGAAGGCCACCACCAGTCCGTCGACAGGTGAAGAGGGTGGTCACCAAATGGTTGAGGGTGAATCTCAGGCCGTTGGTGCGGGTGTTTCCAAGGCAGCCGACAAACAGAAAGTTCAATCCACCAAGGCTGCTTCATCCAAAAAGTCAAAGAAGGCAAAACTTGTCAATTTGGAATCACGCCTTCACCAACTTGATTCCAGAGATATTTCCTTAGGTAATTTCAATGTTCCTTGAATTTTTCAATAATTATAAATCAGACATATGTCTAATGTATGATTATTATTCTACAGTAGGCCTGAAAGATTTTTCCTGAAGATGTTTCAGGTCTGAAGAGTTCGACAGCACCACCGCCTCCACCATCTCCACCACCTAACACCGCCAAAGATCCAATCCTTGTAGCGGATGACTCTCCTTTGAAGAATAAGGAAGTTGGTAATACTGATGACTTTAATATGTCACCTTACTTCAATGTTAATCGCTTCAGAGATCAAGGAGGTGTTAGTACATTCGCCTATGGGCGTCAGACCTCTCCATCTCCTCATGAGGAAGATACTTCCCCACATCATCAGCATTGGTCTTTATGCCAAAATTCAACGCTAAACGACGTGGATGTATGTTTTGAATATTTGCGGGAAAGCCTTCCTCCCGCAGAAAGGGAGCGACAACGTCGCCGTATTCGCCAAGAGTTACTGCACTCAAACTCTTATCATTTGGCGAATACGATTTCCACTAACCAGGAGATATGCCGAGATTGGCTAGCGATGAATGAGGAGTGGGATGATCTGGAAATTAACTTGACTGAATCCAAGAAAGAATCCCTTGGGGCTATGAATGAGGCGAATGAGAGCCGTTTGGAAGCTGAGAAGGCCAACTGTCTTGCTGTTGAGGAAGCCAAGAACGTTCTCCAAAAGCAGTTGAACGAACAAGCGGAGCTGATAAAAACTCTTCAAGCTGAATCAGCAGTGAAGGACAAGCGTTTGACCGACCTTGCCACCAAAAGCCGAGACCAAGCCTTGGAGTGTGCTGGTCATAAAATGGAACTTGTCCGAGCTATGGCGGATAAGAAGTGGTTGTTGGCGGAAGGAGTTCCCAAGGTATTTGTCTTATTTTTGTTGTAAATAATCAAATTGTCCATAATCATTTATGTTTAATTATTCCAACAGGCTATCGCCGATGTCCGGGACAGTAACGAGGTTGGGAACTGTGTCGCCATTCTTTTGAATGCGTCCAAACAAGCTGCCGTCAGATAGGCTTCCAGGAAGGTTACAAATTTGCTTCAGAAGGCAAGCTTCTGGAAGAATATATTCTGCACGGCCAGGATAGTGCTGCAATACTTATCCAAAAGACAAAAACTTTTGATTCTTTAAAGTTTTCTCTTGCGGAGTAGATATCCGAGCTTGCGAACGAGGAGGGCAACATAGATCAGCTGAAGGACCTCCTTGGACTTGCTGAGGAAGATGAAGAGGATCAAGACAGAACGAATAATGATAATGTGGGAGGCGAAGATGCCGCCCCATAGATGTAGATTTATCCTCCTTGTAATCGTCTTTCCTTTGTAATCTCTTTTGACCAATAATAAGAAGTTTTTTTGTCCGGTACACCTTGTCTTATTCTTTATAATATAAGTGTTTGTATGATCTTCTTGTTTGTCAATAAAGGATTACATAGCAACACATATATACATGAGACTAATATAAATTTCCATAGATCAGGCATAAGCCGTAATACAAAAAATGAAATTACATAGCATCAGCTAGTCTATTTGGGCACGCAGGCCAAAAACATAAAATAAAGGCATACATACTATGTAGCATTTTTTCAACTGATCCCCGTTCCAGGTTCTGGGAATCTCAGACCCGTCCAATTTTTCTAACTTGTAGACACCTTTAGATAACACTTGTTTGACTTTGTAAGGTCCCTCCCAAGTTGGGGTCAACTTGCCCAGAGGCTCCTGGCCAAAAGCCTCATTATTGCGGAAGACAAAGTCTCCCGCATCGAATTCGCATTTTTGGACCCGTGAATTGTAATATTTTTGCAACTGGCGTTTATAATTGTGTTCACGGATCGATGCTAGTTCTCTCCTCTCCTCAATGAGGTCAAGTTTCATTCGAAGTTCGTGATCATTGTCATCGATCATCAAAACTCTCGCAGATGGAATCCCTATTTCGGCTGGGATCATGGCCTCCGTGCCATAGGTTAAACTAAAAGGCGTTTCAGAATTGCTAGAATTCTTTTGGGTGCGGAAGGCCCAAAGTGCATGAGGCAACTCGTCAACCCAGCCTGTCCGTTTAGTTCCTAAACTTGCTTTGATCCCTTATTTGATAGTTCGGTTGGTTCTCTCGACCTGATCGTTTGCTTGCGGATGTGCTACAGATGTGAAATTCTGAATGACTTGAAGTTCTTTCAGCCATTCCTGTAGTTCGCTGTCTGCAAATTGGGTCCCATTGTCACTTACCAGTTCTTGCGGGAGACCAAACCGGCAAATAATGAAATCCCATAGGAACTTCTTGACACTCGATGTCGTTATTGATGCGACCGGTTTGGCTTCGACCCACTTGGTGCAGTAATCAATGGCCACTATCAAGAACTTGACTCATCCAGGAGCTTCTGGGAAAGGTTCCATGATGTCAATAGCCCATTTCTGGAACGGCCATACGGATGTTTCCGGAATCAACTCATTCTTTGGGCGTAACGTATTGGGGGCATGGCGTTGGCAAGAATCACACTTTCTAATTTCTTGTACAGCGTCTAAATGCATGCCAGGCCAGTAATACCCCGCATTTAGAAGTTTTGCCACAATCATTCTAGGACCCGCGTGTAGGCCAAATATGCCTTCGTGTACTTCTCTTATTAAGTAGTTCGCGTCTTCCGCGTCCACACAACACAACAGCGGTTCTAAAAACGATCTCCGGTACAACACGCCATCATTCATTTGGTAATTCAAGGCCTTGTGTTTTATCTTCCGTGCCTCACATTTTCCTGCTGAGAGGACTCCGGATGATAAATAAGCCTTAATCGGTGTCATCCATGATTCGATGCCCGTTTGGATTACCAAAACCTGCTTTTGTGGAACGGATGGGTGATCTAGGACTTCAATGCGGATATCCTTAGCAAAGGTGCTCAAAATTTGTTGAAGCGAACTTGCTAAGGGCGTCCGCAGATTTGTTCTCTCTCCTCTTGATGTGGATAACGTTAAAAGAAGAGAATTGACGAATTAAGTCCTTTGCCTGCGACATATAGGAAGCCATAACATCATTATTTGCTTCGTAAGTACCATTGATCTGCCCAGCAATAAGCATACAGTCCACCTGTGTTTCCAAATGTTTTACCCCGAGCTTTTTGGCTATCCTCAAGCCTGCCAGAAAAGCCTCGTATTCTGCCTCGTTGTTAGTACTCTTGAAGTCTAGCTTTATGGCATATGTGAACTCATGACCCTTTGGGTTGACTAGCCTGAGACCTGCAACAGACCCCTCACTGCTTGAATTTCCGTCCGTGAACAATGACCAAGTTTGCCATTGTTCAGGATGTGCTTGGGGTTGTTGCTCGATCAAACATTCCTTCTCTTTGTGCTACGGAACCTCGGTAACGAAGTCCGCAAGCACCTGTCCCTTAATTGCTGGTCTGGGTTGATACTCGATCGCGTGTTCACCCAACTCAATGGCCCACTTTGCCAATCTCCCAGACAATTCAGGCTTACTCAGTACATTCTTGAGTTTATATCCAGTTAAGACATTTATGGGATGTCCCTGAAAATACCTGCGGAGCCGTGGGGATGCGTAGACCAGTGCTAGAACAAGTTTTTCTAACATTGAGTACCTGGTCTCCGGATCTGACAACGTCCTACTAACATAATAAATTTGAGTTTAGACGTTCTTTCTGTCCGTCAGTAGTACGACTCCCACAGCAATGTCAGATGCCGATAAGTACACCGTCAACGGTTCTCCCGCATAAGGAGCTGTTAACGTGGGCAACTCCATCAAACATTTCTTGACTTCTAGGAATACTTGTTCGGCATTCGCGGTCCACTTGAATTGTGCCTTCTTGAGGCAATTCTTTAAAGTTGAAACGAATGGATAAGCTTGGCTGCATGGTTTGCCAAAAACCTATTCAATCCTACCAATCTTCCATTGAGAGTCTGTACTTCCTTGAGGGATGAGGGAGAGGACATGCGGGCCACTGCCTGGACCTTATCCGGGTTAGCTTTGAAACCCACTCTCGTAACAATAACTCCAAGAAATCTTCATTCCTCCATCCCAAAAGAACACTTAGCCAGGTTCAGCTTCATGTTAATGCTTCTCAAAGTCTCGAAAGTTTCTTCGATATCTCTTAGAATTTGATCTTCCTCAATGCTTTTGATCACCAAGTCATCCATGTAAACCTCTAAGTTTCGACCAATCTGATTTTTGAATGCTTGATCCATTAACCGTTGATATGTGGCACCCGCGTTCTTCAGTCCGAAAGGCATCATTTTATAGCATAAAGTGTCTTGGTCAGTCCGGAATGTTGTTTTATCCTCATCACTCGCAGCCATGCGGATTTGATGATAGCCTTTGTAGGCGTCTAAAAAGAATTTGAATTTAAACGGGGCCACGACATCGACTTTGAGATCTATTTCAGGTAATGGGTAGCAATCCTTCGGGCAAGCTTTGTTCAGGTCCTTAAAGTCTATACACATCCGCCATGTTCCGTTACTCTTTGGAACGATGACTGGATTAGCCACCCATGTCTGATATTTGATTTCACGAATGATTCCGGCTTGAAGCAAATCTTGTACTTGTTCAATCATGGCTTTCGTTTGTTCTGGGCCCATCTTTCGCTTCTTTTGGACAATTGGTGTAAACACCGGGTTTACTCTTAACTTGTGTTCCGCAATGCTCCGCGGGACACCAGTCATGTCCGCGGGCTGCCAAGCGAAGATGTCCATATTTTTAGTCAACAGTTGTTTTAAGAAAGTCCTCACTATTTCTGAAATAGCGGGTCCAATTATGACTGTCTGATCAGGAAACTTTTTATTCAATACCCATTTCTCCGGTTCGGTTCTCTGAGTTTGCTTTGGGACTTTTCTAGGTTTGAGCTCTCTGTTGCAAAGCAGTGTCGGTTGACATGAATGATTGCTATGCCGGTGCATGTTGGGACCCCAACTGCACCATGGGCAGTGGACGGATGAGCATTGAAATCAACAATTGCTTCTCGCCATAGAATGATGTCATGTTTAAAAGTTGCTGGTAGGACTAAAAATTCAACTTCCTCAGTTCTTGAATGGATCCCGTCACTAAGAGTGACCGGGAAGGATATAACCCCTCTCGGGTGCATTACTTCCCCTCCGTATCCAGAAACGGGAGCGTGGATGGGTTTTAGCCGATCTTTGTCTTCCTCATCCAATTGCTCGAAGCATTGTTTGTACATGATGTCGGACGTACTTCCGGTGTCAAAGAATACATATTGTGACCGGTAGTGACCGAAGAGAGCATTGATTATTAACGGATTCTTGTTGCACGGTCCCCCTTTTATTCGTAGAAAAATTACTGGCTCATTTTCCCACTCCTCTTCCAAAATCTCTCTCCTTTTTCCGCCAACCTTATATCCACCTTGAATCATGTGAACGTTTAAATCCTTAACTTGTCTTTTGGCTGGGCCCTGAATATCCCTTGCGGGAGGTTTGCCAATTCCTGGTCTTTTGACCAAACGTTCGAGTTTGCCATTTTTTACCGCTGCTTCGATCTTGTTCTTCAGGGCCACACACTCATTTGTGTTGTGTCCAATGTCGTTATGATACGAGCAGTGTTTTTTTTTTATCAAGGAACGATTTCCTTGGTAATGGTTAGGGCTTCCAGAAAGTCAAATTTTCAGTGGTGAGAATATCTGAAGGAGTCTTTGACAGCGGAGTCCAGCTGTTAGAAGACCGAGCTGAAAATTTTTGTTTGTTCTTATTACCTATCAAAGACCTTGCATCGAATTGCTTTGATGGTTGTGAAGTTAGTTGAAGCCTTGACCAAATTGTTCCGTTGGCTTGCCTGTTTGGTCTCGGAGTTTGGAACTCGACCCTTGGCAATTGTGTCACACCCCCGTCTTAGGCCTAGAGCGTGACCCAATAGTTGGTACAAATATTGTAAATAAATCAGAGTTGCGTTAATTTGCGGAAGACTTATAAAACTTTAAGGATCAAAAGTGCAACATTTATATTTACATTCAAAAGACGGGAATTGTAAAACACCCGTTTAGAGTTGTTAACAAAAGATTACTTGTTTATGTTTGCAAACCACCATTTATGTTTATACAAAATAAAAATCCGAGCCATTGGATATATAAGCACTTCGTCACTCCAAGTGCTAAACTTGTTCACCTGCAAAATGTAAGAAAATACGTCAGCAACGAATGCTGTTGAACACGCTGACGCAAAATAATTTCTTTTACTTTATTACTCCTCGAGACTACGCCTGCCTCGGCCCAACGTGGCTTAGGAATTACAAATTCAAACAACACATTATAAACTTGAGTCTCTACTCTAGGTCACCTCAGAACTCTTTTGGGTTTCTCATGTTCCTTGCGACTCAAGGCATCGGCCACGACGTTGGCTTTGCCTTCATGGTAAACAATCTCACAATCGTAGTTGTTGAGTGTTTCCATCCATCGCCATTAGCGCATGTTGAGCTCCTTTTGATCAAAGATGTGTTTCAAGCTCTTATGATCAGTGTACATGGTAAATCTTACTCCATAGAGATAGTGCCTCCATATCTTAAGTGCAAAGATTATCGCGCCTAACTCTAGATCGTGAGTCGTGTAGTTCTTTTCGTGTACTTTGAGTTGACGAGAGGCATAAGCGATTACTTTCTTGCGTTGCATTAGTACGCATCCCAAACCCAAGTGAGACGCGTCACTAAATACTACAAAATCCTCAATACCTTCTGGTAAAGCCAAGATAGGTGCTTGGGTAAGTTTTTGTTTAAGTGTATCGAACGTATCTTGTTGCTTCGTTCCCCATTCATATTTAATGTTCTTACGAGTTAAGGAAGTTATAGGAACGGCGATACGAGAAAAATTTTCGATGAACCTACGGTAGTAGCCGGCCAATCCTAAGAAACTTTGGATCTCGGTTGGCGACTTCGGGACCTCCCACTTAGAGATAGCTTCAATCTTCGCGGGGTCCACTTGAATATCATTAACGTTAATGATGTGACCAAGAAATTGCACCTCGTGTAACCAGAACTCGCATTTTGAGAACTTAGCGTACAACTTCTCGGTTCTAAGAATTTCAAGCAACGTTCGAAGATAAATTTCATGATCAGCCTTAGACTTAGAGTAAATAAGTATATCGTCGATGAATACGATATCAAATTTATCCAAGTAAGGCTTGCAAATACGGTTCATCATATCCATAAACGCAGCTGGGGCATTAGTGAGTCCAAATGGCATGACCGTGAACTCATAACGTCCATACCTTGTTCGAAACGCGGTTTTCGGGATATCTTCGGTTTGAACTTTGAGTTGGTGATAGCCGGAACGAAGAACGATTTTAGAAAAATAGCTAGCACCTTGAAGTTGGTCGAAAAGATCATCGATACGAGGGAGTGGATATCGGTTTTTGATTGTGACTTTGTTCAATGCACGATAATTGATACACATTCGCATGGAACCATCCTTCTTCTTGACGAATAGAATTGGCGCTCCCCAAGGTGACGAACTTGGTCGAATGAAACCTTTCTCCAATAACTCATCGAGTTGTTTCTTGAACTCCTTCATCTCAGTTGGCGCTAAACGATACGGAGCTTTGGCGATCGGAGCAGTACCAGGAATAAGATCAATCCTAAACTCTACTTCACGATCAGGAGGGATTCCAGGAAGTTCATCAGGAAAGACGTCAGAAAAGTTAAAAACAATAGGGACGTCTTTGATTTCTTTTGGCTTTGATTCTTCAGTGACGTAGGCCATGAATGCGAGGCATCCTTGATTCAAATATTTGTTAGCCCTAATCATAGAAATTATGCTAACTTGGCCAGCTTCTTTGTCCCCTTCAATTCGAATCGTTCGTTTATCTGGGGCTAAAAGTTCAACAGTTTTGCTATTGCAGATGATACGAGCATGGTTATCGGATAACCAATCCATACCAAGTACAATATCAAAACCAGCCAGACTCATGGGTAACAAAAAAATAGGCAGAATATAACCAGCTAGAAGTATTTTTCCGTTTTCAAGGGCTTCGGAGATCTTAACAATTTCGCCACTAGCAGTCTCGACGCTTAGAGTTTTATCTAATTTTGTTAATGGTTCTTTTAATAGACTACAGAAACTATAGTTTATAAAACTTAGATTGGCACCCGAATCAAACAAAACTCTAGCATAGATGTCGTTGACTAGAAACGTACCAGTTATAGTTTCCGCCATGTCAGCGGCCTTCTTTGTGTCGAGCACGAAGACTCGAGCGTTTCCCTTTCTGTTCTGGCCATTTCCACCCGCACCACCAGTAGCGGGTTTGTTCTTTGGGCACTCAAAACTTAAATAGCCCATTTCCTTGCAATTAAAGGAAGTCGTCTTTTTTTTCCCCAACAATTAGCAGCATCATGTCCCGTACGATTATAGGATTCACAAACTTTAGGAGACAGGGCGAAATTGCATCGGCCCTTGTGGTACCTCCTACACGTCTTGTATGGCATAGAGTTATTTTGGTTTACGCCCTTGCTTCTGAAGTTGGAACTTCCTCCAGTCTTTCCTTGAGCAGCTGTTGGTGTCATCTTCTTGTCCTCTTCTTTGTTGCGGACCATGCCGCCCATCAAGTAACCAGCCAACTTCATTGCAGAGTCAACGGTTTGAGGCAAGTGCGACCTCACCATGTCGCGGATTTCCCGCGGTAGTCTTCATATATATCTTGTGACTTTGCTGGACTCAGGGTTAACCAGCTGGGGAACAAGGTGACAGCACTCAAGAAACTTGGTATTGTACTCTCGGAGGTTTGTCCCTACGACCTTATGATTGAGGACTTTTGTTTGGATCTAATCGGTCTCGTGCATAGGACAAAACTTTCCCATCACCATGGTTCAGGCTCTTCGCTATTGGATAAAAGATGCTTGCTCTTTGCATTTATTAAGATTCTTTCTCCATGAGTGTCATAACTGGGATAGTATTATTACTTCAAATTCAAAGAAAGCCAGTTCTTCTTTTTCAAAAAGAAATCACAGACTATTCTTCTTCCTATATACTTCTTATGTATGTGAATATGAATCTAGCTTCCTCTTTCTCCGTAACCAATCTAACTCATCCCATGACAGGCCATACATCACATCTCTTCCCTTACTCATCAACAACGCATTCCATCACTCATGCGCTTCCCCCTTGAACATTAGGGCGGAATATTGAATCTCCTCCTCCTCCTCAGAGCACTTGCTTGTTATAACGATGGTTTCCATTTCCTCGAGCTATCTCATGGTTGTGATGGCCCTTTTGTCATCATGGAACTCTTTCGGTCCATAGTATTTGAAATCTTTAAATGAACACCCACTTATCTTGAGTTTCTTGAACTCACGTCTAACTCCACCATCGGCGTTAGACTCATGAAAACTACCCTCCTCATGAGAGGGTTTCAGACGGGATTTCACGGATTTCGAAGGATGAACGGAAGGATTAACAGTTCGGGAATGTTTGGTTTGTCTAGATTGAGATCTAAACTCGGATTCTTCCCTAATGGCTTGCTTAATCATCTTTTGGATTTTATTCATGTATTTTTCAGGAATTTCTTCCTCTCGCTCGTTCTTATTTTGGGGGGCTTTCCCCTTATCTTTTATCTCTTTCTCTCTACGAGCATTATTGTTGTTACTTTGTTCAGACATATTTCTCTTTTTCTTTTTCAATTAAGTCTGAAATTTTAACAACATTTCTTTTGTCAAACACACACTTTTAATAATTATACAGTTATATATATCCCAAGGATATATATTTCATATTACACAAACTTATATATATCGTTCCAATGATATATATATATATATATATATATATATAACTTGTCCTACCATTTCATGAGAACGTTTTAAACGTTTTTTATTTATACACATAACATACAGGACACATAACCTCACATCATATTCCACCATCTTCAGTTCTTCAAGAACTTCTTCACAACCTTCGTTAGTTTGTTGCACTTACGAAGGAGTGTCTCTCCAACTTTCTTCTTTTTCTTCTCTTCTTCATCTACCTTTTTCCTCCAATCGTCGGTTTCGTGCAGTGCACGATCCAGATGTTCATCATATGATTGTGGGATTACATTGGGGTATCCATACTGCGGAGGTGGGTCGCGATAACCCAGGGTCACCATCTCGTAATGATTCCTCGGCTCTGGATACGGAACATAATCCATATCGGATGAAAGGTAGAGATAAGTCTTGGCAGCTTGATTCTGCTCTCGGATCTCGTCGGCTTGCTCTTGAATTGATGGAATTTCTCCTTGGAATGGTGGGAAGCTTGACGAAGCTTGATTCCTAAGTTTCTCAAGGTGTTGGACATACGGATCCACAGAACCATAGCTTGCGTTTTGGGAAGTGAGTGATCCTTCCATTAGGCTTGACATCTCATGAAGGTTATCAGGATTCTCTTCTTCCGGTTCTTCCTCAGTTTCTTCCTCGGGTTCTTCTTCTTCTTCGGGATCTTCCTCCTCTTCTGGTTCTTCTTCCTCTTCCGGTTCCTCTTCTTCTGGTTCATCTTCCTCCATGGGTTATGTGGTTTCATCGTTTATTGGTGGCATTTGGAAAGTCTCAGAAGGCATCATTATTCTCATCTTGGGTCTACGGACGGTCCTTCACCGTTGTTTGGTTGAGAACTAACTTTTTTAAAGGTGGAGCTTCCTGCATGCCATTCTTGTTGTTTAGAGAGATATTTCATCTACTCGGAGGATGGTTGAGAGTTTGGTAGGTATCCGGTTGGATAGTATTGTGGTATCTCTGGGGGTTGGTTAGTGGGGATCTCTGTTGGATGGTACGTCGGTATTTCGGAAGGATTATACATCTGTATTATTGATGGATGGTATCTTGAGTGTCTTGGTGGCTCAATTCCTTGTTTCGGTGGACTATCGGGAACATCTATTGGGTAGTGCCTGCTTCCGGGGTAGTACACGGGTTTAGTCAAGTTGTGCTCCATATATTGGTTGAAGTATGCTTCATAATAACCCTCACTCATGTTGTCTTCAGGGTAGGGTTCGGCAATTCCAGCCTCCTTTGCCTTGCGCACAAAGTATTCGATGTGAGCTTTAAATGACATCTAATATTATGAGTGGTTTAGAATGTAGAGAGGAAATGAAATGTTATCAGCCTATCTTATCCCTAAAACACATAACAATTATTTCCTATACTTGGATCGAAGTTTGGGTATTGTTTTATGATACCCAATTTGCTAAGATCGATGGCTCTGATACCAACCTGTCACACCCCTGTCTTAGGCCTAGGAGCGTGACCCAATAGTTGGTACTGATATTGTAAATAAATAAGAGTTGCGTTAATTTGCAGAAGACTTATAAAAACTTTAAGGATCAAAAGTGTAACATTTATATTTACATTCAAAAGACGGGAATTTTAAAACACCCATTTAGAG